>NW_027187341.1:11569147-11693778 GCF_028583685.1 Petaurus breviceps papuanus | reverse complement strand
TATCATATTCCATATTCCCAGAGTCCTAAAACCAGATGTTAAAAATTGTTCTTCAGCTTCTCTGGTCAATTTTGAGTAGAAAATGTAAAAATGTATAATTCCATTCCATTCCACAAGACTTATTAAGCATTTACTGTGTGCAGGGCATTAGGTTGGAGTCTGGGTATATGTAGATGAGGAATCATGTCAAACCTGTTCTCAAAGAGCTTATATTCAAATGGGAGGGGAGTTGAGGGATAGGGGGAAAAGGGGAGGAGGCATGGAATATGATGTGTACAGACAAGTATGATCAAAGCCAAAATGTGATTGTGGTAAAAGAGAAACCATGAACTGTGAAAATTTGGGAAGAAAAAAGAACACTTAGAGCAGCAGAATCTTCATGGAAAAAGTGGCACTTACATTGGATTTGTAAGGAACAAAGAGATTTCATGTGGTGGAGTTGTGGAACCCGGGCATTCCAGCGGGCATGGGGGAGGGGGTGGCAGGGGATAGGGATGAGAAGAGGAGCAGCCTGCCCAGATGCATAGAGCTAGACAGAGTGTAGCAGATGAGCAAACCGCTCACAGTCCGGTGTGACCGAAACAGAGCATTTAGAAAGATTCACATGAAATGTGAACCCTGATTAGAGTGAAGGGTACGATGAATGAGGTGTTCAGTCACATTGTGCTGCTCCTCACAATCATTCAGAAGAGTCTGTTAGCTTCCCCATAGATCACCAGGACAGAACCCAAAGTGGCAAACCGGTGGAAGGTGTGTGAGCTGGCATCAGGGCTAAGGAGAGAGATCCGGGAACAAACACAGAAGCCCAGGAGCAGGAGGCCAAGTGCAGCTGTAGTAATAGCCTGAGCAGGGGGTGAGGAGAGGGGACTAGAAGCAGGGGTTGAGACAAGGGCAGAAATCAGAGATGTTGCAGAGCCAGGAGCTAAAATGATCTATATTCCAAAGGATTTCTGATCTCAGTGATGTGAACATTCCCTCTAACACATCCATCTGAGTGATGTTCAAGTCGAGCCCTTTCATTTTATATTTTAAGTGACTTGCTCAAGTGCCCATCTCAGTCAGGATCAGAACTTGGTCTTCAAAATCAGAGTCCAGAACTCTATTCATTATGCCATCTAGCTGCCTCTCAATTTTCATTATTTCCTTTTGAGTAGAGCACTTGGATTTGATCAGTCTAAGAGGTAGATTTGAGCTAATTAAAGAGTTGGACTCTGCCTTATATGGTCAGGAGAGAAGAAGGAAGCAAGAGCTTGGGAAAGTCACAACCAGGTAATATAATGGAATGTAGATAGGTTTTCCTACATACAGAGCAAGTCAGTATAAATTTATTTATTTTACATGTATAAGTATATAATATATACCATATGTTTATACACACATGTATATAGTGAACATCTGCTATGTATATATGTATGACACCATAGTAACTTATTTGAAGTACCATGAAATGAGAAGTATGGTTTGTCAAAATCCTTTATATCCTAATTTTATCAACCATTGTATGTATTTTAGTGTTTTGATAATGTAGTATTAAAGAGGATAGTGTCATCCCATGAATTATTTTTAATATATATAAATATTTTATTTTATTCATTGTCACATCTCCTAACCCCTCTTTTTATCTTCCCCCATAACAAACATGGTTAAACAATAAAAGCAACAGATAGGCCAGATTCATTTCTTTTTCAGAAAACAATATCAGAAGATGAAATAATACAAGAATCATCATGATATATTCTAGAGTTAGGATAAGGGGCTGTACTTTAATAAAAATCAGGTCGAATGCTAATGAAAACCACATCAAATGGGTTATAAACATCTAATGTTTGTATCTGGGAGTCTTGGAGAGAGAGAGGGAAAGACAGGGAGAGAGAAAGATGTTAAGTCTAACACCTTGGAAATAAAAATATATTCTGGTATCCATCTTGAGTTAATATATGCTACTTCCAGGTGTCCAGTAATTAGAGGAAGACTTAGTACTGTAGTATTGCATATGTGAGATAAAGAAGAGAGAACATGACAAAGGTTTTAAGAAAAATAGGGTCAAGTTTTGGGGGAAAGATGATGATGAAGTCAGTTCATATAAGATTGAGTTTGAAGTACCAGTGGTACCCTGATTGTTATCTGAAGTACCATTCAGATGGAAATAGATGTCCAACAGGCAGCTGAAAATCCAGAGAAGCATGTACCATGTGTATCTCCATAGAGAATATCCAGGTGGAAAGAAGATAACCAATTAATCAACCAATCATCAAAAGTTTATTAAACTCCTACTATGTGTCTGACTGAAAGATTAAGCAGGGTGACAACTGAGAAAGGGAAACTGAATTTAACAATTAAAAGCATTCCCAGGGATTTGTTCATTCAGGTGTCAGTATAACTATAGGAGGAATTTTCAGCCAGTGTTTAACCCATAATGCCACTTCATAAGGGACTATATCTGCCTCTTTGTAACCCTTTTAGGTAATTTTACTCAGATTTAACAAATTCATCTTCCCATAATTATTGAGGATTTCTCTAAAACTGGGAAAGGGATGTATCTTAAGTTCTAATTATAATATTCAGTAGTCAATACTCCCTTCTTTTTTCAAATGGTGACATACCAGGGTATTTATTTTTAGAATCTCATTCATCTTTTTTTACATTTTATTATTTCTTTTTTAAACATTCTTTTCTTTAATTTTTTGTTCCAAATTTCTTCTTCCCTCCCACTCCCTCAAACACTCACTGAGAAGGCAAGCAATCTGATGTCAATTATATATGTGAAATCATGCAAAACATTTCCATGCTAGCCATATTTTTTAGAAAGCAAGAAAAGTAAAGAAAGTGAGAAAATTATACTTCCATTTGCATTCAGAGTTCATCAGTTCTCTGATGTTGGATAGCATTTTTTTATCTTGAGTCCTTTGTAATTGTTTTGGATTGTTGTATTGATCAGAATTGCTAAGTCTTTCACAGCTGATCATCATTTTAACATTGCTGTTACTGTACACAGTGACCTCCCAGTTCATGCAACAGTTCGTGTTGTTCTTGCCATGTTTTTTTTTTTCTGAAATCACTGCACCTCATCATTTCTTACAGCACAATAGTATTCCATTATATTCATACCACAACTAGTTTAGCCATTTAGGGCATCCCCTCAGTTTCCAATTCTTTGCCACCACAAAAAGAGGTGTCATAAATAGTTTTGTACATATAGGTCCTTTTCCTTTTTATTTGGTCTCTTTGGGATACAGACCTAATAATGATATTGCTGGTCAAAGGGTATGCACAGTTTTATAGCCCTTTTGGGCTGAGTTCCAAATTGTTCTCCAGAATGTTTGGACCAGTTCACTGCTATTTCACCAGCAGTTCATTAGTGTACCTATTTTTCCTCATCTACTCCAGTGTTTGTCATTTCTGATAGGTGTGAGGTGGTACCTCAGAGTTGTTTTAATTTGCATTTCTGTAATCAGTAATGATTTAGAGCATATTTTAATCTGACTATAGATCATTTTGATTTTTGCTTTTGAATAGTTGCTGTTTGTATCCTTTGACCATTTATCAATTGGGAAATGGCTCTTATTTTTATAAATTTGACTCACTTCTATACTCAGTCAATGTTTTAGAAATTAGGTCTTTATCAGAAAACTTTGCTGTAAAAATTTTTGGTATTACTTCATTGTCTATGGTACTTTTTAGCATAATATAGTTTCCCTGATTATCTCTTTTAATTGGGTCTATTTTTGCCTTTGTTTTGTCTGAGATCATGATTGCTACTTCTGTCTTTTTTACTTTAGCTGAAATATATTAGATTCTACTTCAGTCCTTTGTTTTAACTGTTTGTGCCTTTTTATTTCAAATTATGTCGCTTATAAACAACATGTTGTTGGATTCTGGCTTCTAATACATTCTGCTATCTACTTATGTTTTATGGGTGAGCTCATCCTATTCACATTCACAATTATAATTACTAACAGTGTATTTCCCTCCATCTTATTAGGATCTCATTCATCTTTGATGTCTTGTGGCAATATATATATGGATAAATAGATGAAAATGCAGTGCTAAAAATTCATTAAGTAATGTGCCCAAGCCAAAATAGACTGCCAAACATGAATATAGATACTGCAGCCAGACAAACTGCATATATGGCCTTACATAGTAGTAGTAGTAGTAGTTGTAGTAGTAGTAGTAGTAGTAGTAGTAATAGTAATGTTATTTTTATAAAAGTTTAAGTCTTCCAGAACAAGAAATGTTCAGAACACAATTGCATGCCACTCAAGACAGTAATCAGAACTGGTTGATATGAACTAGTAGAATTCCCATGTTGATCTTGCTTTAGCAGCTTAGCATAGCTGACAGAGATCTGGACTTGTAGGTAGGAGCCTGGGGTTGAAATCCTACCTCCCATACTTTTTAACTATGTTATCCCAGGGAAATCGTATAACCTCTCAGCTCCCAGGTCTCTTCATCTATAAAAAGAGGATACTCACACTTGGACTACCTGCCTCACAGAGTTGTCATTGTGAGGAAAATTCTTTGCAGACCTTAAGGCATTATATACATATGGGTAGTTCTTATTGACAATTTCTAAGTGAAAAAAAGGTCAAAGCGTTTTTTTCCCTTGATGGAAGCAGTACTCTTAAGCTAGGTAATGGTTCACAGTGCCCATCTGTCTTAAGACTTTCTGCACCAAGCATCCAGCTGGACAATGAATAGCAGTATATTTGTGTTGCTGATACCCCATGATCTGACTCAGCCATCAGGATTACAGCCAGAATCTTGTGTATCATCTTCTTGATGAATCCTGAATTTGATTGAGGTGAAGCCTGCAGTTATTTGAACCATTGGTTGGAATTCCAGGATTCAGTGAGTCATCTGCTCCCTTTGTTGCCTTCTATTTTTCTATCCTGCCTCATTATAAGGGAAATTTTTATGAGCTGTAATTTACAAGATCCATATTTTTCCCATTTGAATTCATAGAGAAGCAAGCAACAAATGTTCCGTATAAACCACACTTCACCTAAAAAAAAGTGAATGTGGGCTTGCTCTGGGAAGCACATTTAGTGTCTCGGCATGTGATACTATGTGAGTCTAAAAGGTTTTTGAACCCAAGATTGTCCGTGGTTTGGAGAACTTCTTTTATCACTTTAAGTGAATACAGCAGTTTTACACTTATGTACTAGGAATAGCTTTCTTGGTCTCTTTCCAGATGGGACCAACCACTCTCAGGAAATGAGTTCCAAGTGCTTCTCCCCAAATTTATATGGCAATTCAAAAAAACTTATCAGTTTTCTGAATAATCAGTAGCATTGTATAACACACTTCTTTCCCCTCAAACGTGCTTACACAAATTATTTAAAACACTTTCTGGTGTTGGTTCCAATATCAGTCCTGGGTAAATATATGCTAACCTTCCTTGCACCTTTTATGAATCACTGTCATTTTATGCGAGATATGTGCTGAAGTGGGTATGAAAGCCCTTTGGCAAATATATTCCTTCCAGTGATTTAGAAGAATGCATTATAGTCCCCTGAGGGAGGATGATTGAATTCATAAAATGCCACAATCGGAAAAACACCCTAAGTCTTTGTTTTCTGGTGTGTTGGTGTTGATGTTTGAGGAAATTGGGGGAAGGGGAGGAGCCTGAGGAGTGTTTTGCATTAAATGAAAATATCTCTGGAATTAATTTTTGTGTGCTTTTGTTAAGCTTTTGCTAAATTTAGGATATTTTTAGTCTCCGAATCAGGAGTTGATGTTTAGCTTCCATGTTGGTGGTAGTGCCAGTGGGGCCATTTCTTAGACAGATGGCCTGTCTTGGAGTGCAGATAGCAGAGGACTTGTCTTTTTCATTCTATCCAGAAATTTCACATACAGTTTGTACCGTGAGTCCTAAATGGGCAGGTACAGGTATCCAGGCAATTTCAGTAACATTACTTGAATCAATATAGAGGGTCTGCTTTAAAATTTGATGGGACTGTTTATTGTTAAACAGTCATTTATATTCAATTCTGTATTATCATTTTTAGTAGTCAGACTTAGTAATCTTCTATTTTAAGGCAAAATAAATGGGTTTAGTGAAATATGTCCAGCGAACATGACGTCTTCTTATTAGAAAAAAAAACATTAGAAATCCTTCTTTTCAGGTATGACTATAAAGCATAGTCTACTTTTAAAAAAAAAAATAAACATATCGAAACTGATACATCCAAATGAATATTGTTCTTCAAATAAGTTGTTGCTTAAAATATTTTTGGAACTCTTTGGGAATTATTTTCTGAGTAGAGGGAGAGAAAGAAGGAAGAAGAAAGGAAGGAAGGAAGGAAGGAAGGAAGGAAGGAAGGAAGGAAGGAAGGAAGGAAGGAAGGAAGGAAGGAAGGAAGGAAGGAAGGAAGGAAGGAAGGAAGGAGGGAGGGAGGGAGGGAGGGAGGGAGGGAGGGAGGGAGGAGGGAAGAAAGAACCAGTCTCAATAACTGCTTCAGGCTGATTAGGCTAGACCTCTTCCCCTTAAGAGGAAGGAGTGGGGAGGTGCATATAGACAAAAAGCATTGAGAATGTTTGATGATCAAGTAAATTCAGTCCCTCATATCAAAGGAATTCTACCAACTTTTGAATACATGATTGACATATTCAGAGGTACCTTAGGTCTGCTTATTCTAGGTGGATGTATTTTTTAAAGGTTCCAGCCCACTTTAGTTAGCTATGTATAACTTTGTTGGCCCTAATGACTTTGAACCTTTCCAAATCAGCCTATAGTCCTAGACAGGACAAGTTTCCTTGTTGCCAATATGCGTATACAGTTTCATTTCACAAGACCAGAATGTGATTGAGAATCAGGGTGGCCAGGAAGCAGAGAAAATGTCTCAGTATCTTTTTTTCATCCAAGTATACCATCATTTGATGCTATCAGTAAATCCATAGTTTAAAAGGAATGAGGGGCTGTATTTTTGTTCACTGTAAATCCTAAACTAAACTGGCAAAATAGCACATTACTGATGTTTATCATGACCTTAATTATCCTATTTGGTACGATAAAGCTTTTGCCTATTTCCCAAAAATCCCCCCCAAAAAACAATGGGGAACCTAGGGGCCACAGTGAATAGAGCACTGGCCCTGGAGTCAGGAGGACCTGAGTTCAAATCCAGCCTCCTCTGAGGAGGCTTAACAGTTAACACTTACTAGCCATGTGACCTTGGGCAAGTCACTTAAACCCAATTGCCCTGACTTCCTCCCCTGCAAAAAAAAAAATACCCTCAAAAGATGAATATGTCCGTCAACAATCCTTTTAAAGCACCTACTGTGTACTGAGCATGGGCTGTGTCCAGACAAAAATGAGTTTCTGCTAAGAAGCTTAGGCTTACATTCTGTCATGGGAAACACCATTTACATAGATAAGTTAATAGAAAATATATACAAAGTCAATACAAAGTAATTTTTGTGGGAAGATAGGTGCTGACTACTTTAGGGATTAGAAAAGGCCTAATACTTGAAATGAGCTTTGAAGGAGGGGCACAGCCTGTGCAAATGCCCAGCCAAGGGAGATGGAATACCATGTATAAGGAATGAGGGAGGCCAATTTGTTTATTTCATAGAGTGCATGAAGAGGAATAATGTGTAATAAATGTGGAAAGGTAAGCTGGGGCCATTGTGAATGACTTTCAATGCCAAAGACTTTTTTTTTAATTTGATCTTAGAGGTAATAGGAAGCCATAGTAGCTTAATGAACAGGAGTGGTAACATGGTCATACCTATGCTTTCATAATCTCAATCTGGTACCTGTGTGGAAGAGATATTAGAGATAGGAAGAATAATTAGGCAGCAATGGGGAAGTAGAGGGGATGATGAGGGCCTGAATGAGCATGACAGCCATGTCAATGGAGAGAAAAGAAGAGCTGCAAGAGAAACGATAGAGGTACAGTCAGTAAGAGTTGGCATTTGATTAAATATGTGGAGTGACAGATAATGAGAAGTTGCGGGTAACTCCAAAATTGCAAACCCAGGCAACTAAACAGAGTGTCCTCGAAGTTAGGAAAAGGGGTAGGTTTTGCCCATCATTTTGTTACCATTGAAGATATTTTTAAAAATGTGCAGTAGGTCTTTAAAAATACTTTTAAAAGAGATATTCCAGAAATATTTTAAGCAATGATAAATTCATCAAAATGTGTATGATCTCCAAAATGTGACTAATTTGAAAAATGATAATACTTTGGATGTTTAAAAAAAAGGCCCATTACTTCATAAAACAAACTTTATTCATTAATGTTTTCATAATGAACAGTCCAAAATTGAATTCCAACATCAGACTATTCTTTTTTTTGTTTTGTTTTTGCTTTGGCCTCAGGGTGGCAAAGGTGCTGAGTTTGAGGGAGTAACAAATAAATACAGGACACAACAAACCTCAAAACCATGCCTAAAGATGAAGTAGCCTGGTTGTTGTGAACAGGCCAGAACCCTTGAAGTGATTTCTTTTGTTATTGTGATACAGTGGACTAATAAGATATTTATTTACCTGATAGATATGAAAGGGACCACAAGCATTTGGGAATGAATATCTTGAATGTTTATTACAGAAATGTTGCCACATGTTCCACAATGGATGTATTTTAATCATCAAAAACATTGCTTCACTGATAGACAGTCTTTAAAAGGTGGGTGGGGGAAAGGATTTTTACCTTTCCTGTGACAGTTTTCAAAAGCAGAGTATTTATATAGAAATCTTATCTATGGTTAAGTCCAGACCACAGAAATGTGACAGAACTGTGAATAATCATATAAATTCTGGCAAAAGCATGCCATTACCATAGACATTATTGTGAGGAAAGCTCAATGAATTATATATTATCTGTTTAGATTATCATAAATTACAAAGTGTATTTGAACATAGGAGAAGTAGGTTATAGATCCAGTCATAAGTACCCAATTTATTTCAAAGGCTTAAAATTCCTCCCTTTGTGCAAATTGTTCATTCTTGTACCAAACATTACAAATTAGAGTGTTCAAGTGAAAATAATAACTAGCACTTAATATAACAATTTAAGATTTACAAAGCATTTTATAAAACTTTTATTATTTAATCCTCACAGCAGCTCTGGGAGGTAGGGGCTGTATTATCATCTCCATTTTACAGTTGAGGAAACTAAGGCAACAGAGGTAAAGTGACTTTCCTAGGGTCACACAGCTAGTAAGTGATGGGATTTCAATTCAAACCTTCCTTAGCTTGGGAAGTCTTGTAAAGAGTTCAGATAGTTGTATAATCAAGTGTCAAAGAGGACTTATAATTGGGTGATAATTAGAAATAAAAAAGGAGACAAATGTGAGAGATATAGAGGTAAACTCCATAAAGTTTGATGACAGGTATGGATTTGAAAAGAAGGGAAAGGACAAAAGCAAAGATAATCTCAGGGTTATGAACAAGACTGGCAAATGGTGCTGCCAAAAATGGAGGGAGTCAAGTAAAAAGTAGCAATAACTTTGGAAGGAAAATGACAAGTTCCATTTTGGACATGATGAGTTTATGATGCTGGTGCAGGCTTGTTTGTGGAAACATCTTATGCATCGTTGGAAATGTGAGACTGAAAGACATAAAAGATGTTGGAATTAGAGATATAGATTTAGGAGTTATTTGCATAGAGGGTAGTAATTAGAGCCAAGAGAGTGAATGAAATTGCCAAGGTAGTATCTGTATAGCATAAAGAGAAGAGGATCAGAGAGAGACCATTAGGGAACAGCCATATTATGGAAGCAGAAGAAGAGACAGTAAGAATAACTAAGCCACCCTTAGAGAGATAGAAGGAGAAACAAGGACATGTGATTGAAACCACTTTTAAATTGTATTAAAAGTTCCTGCTTCCATATAGGTTCCATTTATTCTCTTTATGTTTCTTATTCCTTGGGTGATCACATAGTACAATTATCTCAGTTGAGAGCATACCATTATTATACAGTCAGTGTTCCTTTCAGTTTTGTTTCCATCATTTGATTCATTGATGTTCTTCCAAATTAAATAGAACATGAAAGCTGATTTCTCATATCAAAAGATATGAACAGACTTTTCTCAAAGGGAAAAAAAAATCTAAGCTATCAATAGCCTTATGAAAAAGTGTTCCAAATCATTAATAATTAAAGAAATGCAAATTAAAACATTTCTGAGAAGGTTCGATGTCATACTCATTAGATTGATAAAGATGACAAAAAATTAGAATAAACGTATGTTGGAAGGACTTCAGGTAAACAGGCACTTTGATGCACTCTTGGTGCAGCTATGAATTGGTCCAGCCATTCTGGAAAGCAATCTGAAACTATTCCCCCAAAATTACTAAACTCTGCCTACCTTTGGACCCAGTGATACCACAATCAGGCATATACTTTAAAGAGATCAGAGAAAGCTAAAAAGGAACCACACATACAAAAATGTTTATAGCAGTTCTTTTTGTTGTAGCAAAGAGCTAAAAATTAAGGGGGTGCCCATCAACTGGGGAATGACTGAACAAATTATTTATATGAATGTAATGAAATGTTATTGTTCCATAAGAAATTATGAAAGGTGGGGCGGCCAGGTAGCACAGCGAGTAGGAGCACCAGCTCCAGTGTTGGCATGACCTGGTGATTGAATCCTGGGCTCAGACACTTAGCACCCACCCAGAAACACCTGGCCATGTAACCTTGAGCAAATTACTTAACCCCAATTGCTTAGGGGCGGCCAGGTGGCTCAGCAAGTAAGAGCACCGGCTCCAGTGTCAGGATGACCTGGATTGAATCCTGGGCTCAGATACTCAGCACCACACCCAGAAATAACTGGCCGTGTAACCTTGAGCAAGTTACTTAACGCCAATTGCTTTAAAAAAAATTATGAAAGGGATAGTTTCAGAGAAACTTTGGAAAACTTCTATTAACTGATGTAGAATGAAATGAGCAAAGAAGTAGGAGAACCATTTATTACCATAACAAATTGCAAAGACCAACAACTTTTAAAGACTTCTTGATTGATGCTCTGATTGATACAGTAACTTTCCATAATTTCAAAGGACCCGTGTTGAACTATGTTTCCCACCTACCAACAGAGAGGTGATAGATTCAGAATGCAGAATGAGATATACATTTTTTCTTGATTATGTATACTCATTAGAGGTTTTGGTTTTTCTTGTTTTCCTTTCAGTTGACAAGAGTAGGAGAGAAAAAAATAAATGCTTGTTAATTAAAAAATAAATTAAAAATTTTAAAATAATGTGAAAGCCAATAACACTAAAAATATGAATTATATCTGAATTAGAAGCCCTCTAAAGTTCTAACTCTATACAGTAGTTGAGCATTGAGGGAGTACTTTTTCCCCCTGACATTCAATTGAACAAAAGAATACTAATAGTGTCCTAATCCTTTGATTTTTTTAGATAACAATCGACAGAGATAGCAATGAAGATGTGAGCTCCCCTAAACATGGAAAAGAGGACCCAAACAATGAACCCCATGTGGGAGGCAATACTTGGGCTGGTGGCACAGGTTGGTATTCACCGCTCTGGGGAGATATTATAATGTGCAAGTTCTATAAATTCCGTGTGATCTCTGAAACCTCATGACTATCCAAAGACTAGAATTCCTTTTCTAGCTTCATATAACGAAATCTGACCACACTGTCATTCTACTTGCCCTCAGACTCTTTTTACTTCTGACAGAGTGCCAGAAATTGTAGAGTTTGTCTGTTGCCCAGGTGAGGGAAGAATGATGGCTGCAGCTTGAGTTTGATGGCTCTGGCCCATTCCTTCCTCTTGGGTGCCTTGCCAGTCCATTGTTCCCCATCACAACTCTCTTCCTCCTTCCTCTGTGGCAGCTGTACTTACTCCATCTGCTCTGACTCAGGAATACAGCCAGAATGTATGCTTACTGTCTGATCTTATCACAGTCTGTGAGGAATGTGAGCACTCCATTCATCCTTCACCTCCCCTCAGTCCAAGTGAACACTGCCTCTAGCCTTAGACATCTTTAGAGGAAATGAGCCCCTACCTTGGGACAGTGTGCTATCTAGCAGGCCCGAGGACATCATGCCTACTCTGTTTGTGAAATTTCAGCAGTAAAGCTGAGATATTTTTAGAAATGTACTTTAATATGAAAATTAGTGTCAAACTGACAAGACTTAATCCACATGGAATGCATTGTAGAAGAGAGTGGAACAGATGTAGGTTTCCCAGAATCAAGCTAGCCTCTCATCTTTATGGAAAGCTGTTCATTTCTGAGGCCTCTAGATCTCCTACCTGGGGGAAGGGGAGGGGGGTAATGAGCAAGTCCATATTTTTGTAGAGACTCTCCGCTCTTCCTTTCTGTTCTAACAAACCTTCTTTCCTTTAATCTGTTTTTCTCTTCTGCCATTCTTCTTTCTCACCAGGAATCTTCTGATTTGACCTCACCTCTTTCCTAACAAACTCTTCACTTTCTTTTTCATTGCTATAGCCCTTTCACTTCTCAGACCCAGCTTTTTTGGATTAATCTCCTATGCTTACTGCCTTTGCTTATGTAAGAAGAGCCCCAAAAGTTCAGTCCAATTCAAGAGGCATTTATTAAGCCCCTATTTTGTGCCTTCAAAGTGGATAGATAGACAAAAAAGCAATAATCCCTGCCCTCAAGGAGTCTACATTTCCAGAGAGTGAGAAATTTGTAATTTGTACCAGCTGTCAAGGGACCTAGAGAACTGGGTGTGTTATGCTCTCCACCCAAAACTACATGAGTCATAGGTCACAGAAAAATCACTCTTCTCACCTCCTCCGCCCCTACCACCAGGAAATATTGATGTTCCCGATGTATCCTGTGATCCACATCTAAACCATCGGTCATAGCATCTCAAAATAACTATGGATCCTTTCTCCAGTCCCAGAGATAATCCCAGTCTCACTCATCATCTTAATATACCTATGAATAAATTATTTTTGGAAAGGAAAACATTTCAAGAAACAGAGACTAAAAGGCAGAGCAGAGCAGTCTTTAAATACCTTCACTTAGAAGAGATTATAGCATACTGTAGTTCTTTAAACATTGGACTCCCTCAGGAACTGGAGAAAAGAATATAGAAGAAAGAACTGAGATTGTATCTGCCTTTAGATATTTGAACGATTGTCTTGTGGAAGAAATATTAAACTTGTTTTGCATAGATCCTAAAGGCAAACTGGCATTAAGGGTTAGAAGTTGCAGAAAGACAAATTGAGGGGCGGCCAGATGGCGCAGTGAGTAAAAGCACTGGCCCTAGAGTTGGGATGACCTGGGATTGAATCCGGGATCAGACACTTAGCACCCACCCAGAAACACCTGGCCGTGTAACCTTGAGCAAGTTACTTAACCCCAATTGCTTTAGAAAAAAAAAGAAAGACAAATTGGGAGCATTCCTAACAAAGTCCCCCAAAAGTACAATGGACTGCATTGTAGAAAGAGGGTTCCTTATTGGAGCAAGTTTTCAAACAGAAGTTAGATGACCACATTACTTTGGAAATCTTGCAGAAGTGAGTCTTGTTTAGTAGAAATTGAACTGAGATCCCCTCTATAATTCTTAGGTTCAAAGTATTATGTAGGTGTGTGAGTGAAAAAAATGCCCTTTGGACATTTCCCTGAAGTTTGCTAGCTTTTATATAATAATAAATTGATTGTGCAGATGTGTTAGGAGAAAAATTTTAAAGCTAGTAATTCACTAAACATGTTTGCCTTGTGGATGATACTATAGGCTAAGAGTCAGAAGATCCAGCTTTGCCATTGGATGACCTGTGACCTAGGCAAGTCAGGTTAAGACCTTTATACATCAGTGTTTTCTCTAATGATATAATGGAAATATTATCTATATTATACTTACCCACAAAGTATTGTAAAGAGGAATAAGATAATATCTGTCAAGTATTTTTTGAGTATTTGGGTTTCTTTGTTTTTTGCCTTTAAACTAATTTGAATTTTATTAATCACAATGGAATCTGCCTGCACTTGAACAAAATATGTGACCCTGCGTAGTCATTTAACCTCTTTGGGGCCCAGTTTCTTCTTCTATAAAATGGGTGTAATAGTAGCTTCTACTTCAGGGTTGTTGTAAGGCTCAAATAAGATCAAATGTAAAATGTTTTTGCAGTACTTAAAGCAAATGTTAGCTGTATATCATTATTATTAATGCAAATATGCATTATTTGTTACATACCAATCACACAAGGCAGCATATCAGTGCCAGGTGTGTGGTATGGAAATTAAATGCTGTTGAAATTTGGAGAAATGTGACTAAGAAAGGCTTCATGGACCTTAAAAGCTAGGATTTGGAGAAATGGAAAAGAGTGAGAAGGATAGTCTTTACTCTCCAAAAATAAAATTATGTTTAATTGTATTTTAGCTAACTTGTATTTTAATTTGATTAACATTAATTATATTATTGTAATTCTATTGTCATATTTTAAAGGTGCGACACATTTTTGAAGGGGCTGATAACTTTTTGTCTGGGGCAAGAGCAAACTTACCATTCTGATTTCCATGTTTTTTTCTCCAGGGGGCAGAGACACTGCTGGTCTGGGTGGCAAAGGAGGACCATACCGGTTGGATGCAGGCCATACTGTGTACCAGGTGTCTCAAGCAGAAAAAGATGCCGTCCCTGAAGAAGTGAAGAGGGCTGCAAGAGAGATGGGCCAAAAGGCTTTTCAACAAAGGTCCTTAGTCAATCTTTATACACAGTAGAAGTGTTCTGTTTCTTGAATAGCAGAAGTTAGCATTCATTGTTTTGGAATACCATGGGTGGAATATACACACTATCAATTTCCCTGACAAACTATTCCATGTGGCACTTTGGTAAATAAGCTGAAAAGCTCAACTGCCCAACCTGCCCTGTGGGTGTAGGCTAATAGAAGGTATTTAAAGTCAGCACTCCCTTTAGTTTGTGTACCCCTGTAATGCCCCCACAAAAAGAAAAAAATATAGATTGCTGAAAAATAGAAGCAGAAGGAAAGAATCAGGAGCCCTGAGTTCAAATCCTGAATTAGCACTTACTTTGTGAATGTAGGCAGCTTTCTGAGCCTTAATTTCCTTATTTGTAAAATGAGAGCCATCCACTTGCACTGCCTGCCTTAGACAGGCTGTTGTCAAAAACAGCCTTGGGACTTAAAGCTACATTACAGGCCATCTAGTCCATCCTCTTTATTTTTGAGATGAGGAAGCTCAGCTCCCCTGAAGGTCTGAGATGGCAGATGAGTTTCTCAGAGTTCTATAGATAAAAAGTCAAAGAGCTTGGATTCTGTCCTTTTCTGAATTCAGATCTTACCACTGTGTGGGGAATGCCAAAAATGATGAAACTTGGCCTTACCTTCTAAAGGCTCACAGTCTGGTTGGGGAAGTAAATGAACGTACATTAAATAGCTAGCGAGTAAATTTGGTGCTAGATTGTTTGGTTCTGATTCTAAGTACTTTACAAGTTCAAGGAAGGCAGAGATATGAGTATAAGCTAGTCAGGGAAAACTTCTGAAAGGACCTGAGAGTTGAAGTGAGCTTTGAAGAATGGCTAGGAATGAGGTCGAAGGGAAGAAGGACACTCCAAGTAGGAAGAACAGCAAAGACCCAGAGGTGGGAAAGAAGATTGAGACTATGGTAGCAGGAAGGTGACTGACTGGACACAATGGAGAGCACTTGTCTGAGGAGCATAGACGTGCATAGAATGTGGCCCCGGGGGCCAGAATGCCCAAGCTTGCTCTCTGTGTGTGCTTCTGTCTAGGAGCAGGAGGAAACAAGCTTGAATTGAGAGGCAGGCCCACACTGTGAGAGCTGGGCAGAGAAGATCACCTTGACTGGCAAGTTAGAGCCAATTTTTTTTAAACCAATCTATGATTTCATCAGTATAGGGAAGTCCTGGAAGGGGAAGCTTCCTCTTTCAGTGCAGTCCTGCAACTGCTCTAAATGTATATTCTCAGGATGATGGCTGGGAGAAGTGACCAGGATCTCGCAGCTGGTGTCGGTCAGAGGGCAGATCCAGGGCTTCCTTACTGTAAGGCCTCCTCTCTGTCTACTGTGTCATTCATTTAACCACTAGTTCTCTTTCTGTCTCATGAGATTAATTTTCATGCTTTAACTAGAATACCAAGTTAACTTTTCAGCCAAAATGAAAAATGTGAAACAATTTCTCCCTCAGGAAATACTGGAACTGGGTACTTTGCAGGTGATTTGGGCAGCAGTTTCCCTTATTTGTAGCTCATTTGAAGGGTTTGTGCACATTGAAAGTGGAACAAATTTGAGTAGGCAAGAATGAGTGAATTCCTCCCACTCTGGACATCTGGCATCATGTACTTATACATCCTGTAAATAAATAGCACAGAACAATAGGGACATACGTGCAGACCCCTCCTGCCAATCCCTCAGGAAAGGCTGTAGCTCCGGTAACCCCCCACCAGTCATTAGACAGAAGAAGAGAGTCAAGAGGCCAGAATTCTGGCCTTAGCTTTGCCTCTTGTTCATAACTTCGAGCAAGTCATTTAACCTCCTGTGCTTGAGTTTCCTAGGGACAATAAAAGACTTGTGATATTTTAGAGATGAATGCATTTAAAGCCCTTTAGAAAAAAAGGGTTACAGAAATACAGCGATATTGTTATTATTAAAATGCTGTTTCACTTTTTTATAAAATGTGACTCAGCTTAGAAAAAGTAATCAACAATTAGAAAGAGTATTAGAAACTAGCCCTCGTTCATCTCTCCTTCCCTCATTTCCCCCCCCCCTTTTTTTTTTTTGCTTTTCAGAGGGGGGAAGGTAGGGCAGTTGGTGTTAAGTGACTTGCCCAAGGTCCCACAGCGTGTGTGTGTGTGTGTGTGTTGTGTCGTGTCTGAGGCCAGATTTGAACTTGGGTCCTCCTGACTCCAGGGCCAGTGCTCTATTCACTGCACTGCCTAGCTGCCCCTCATTTCCCCACTTCTACTAAATAGTTTTGATAGGCTTAAATAAATTAACCAGTAGTTTTCTGATTGGGATTATTGCAGGTGTAGATAGGCAAATATGCCTGATTTGCTAGAAAGCTGAGTATGCCATGGTTGACTGTGAGGGTAATAGAAGATGTGGGAGGTACCTTCACAGAGTAGTTGGGGGTAGATACACAAACCCATTCTTTTTTATAAGTCAAGGAAGAGAAACCTTTCTGGCCACTTACCCACGAGGAGAAAAATAAAGAGAGGGCCACCTCAGTTTTGTTGGGGGGAGGGGTTGTTAGCTCAATTTAGAGAAATTTTTAGAGAGAAGAAAATGTTCCATTACCCTCCAGATTAATAACAATGAACATGAAACTATTGAATAAAACACAGTCACTTGTCATTATGTTAGGGTGGGCTTCTTTTGTATGTGGTTTCACTAGATGTCCACTAATGTCATTTTCAACTCTTGCATTTTGTGATTCTATGAAATACTCAAATTATTTTGCAATGTCATCACTTTGGATGTTCCCTCCAGTGCTTTAGATACCAACTCCTCCCTGGTGGCCCAGCCCTGTACATCTCTTGTTCATGTCTTCCCATATGCTCACCACGTGGAGTCCTTCCAACATACTGAGCACCTTCCTCCTTTTCTCCTCATGTTGTGAATATATCTGTGGAGTACACAAGTTATCCTTCCCTTGCCCCTCATGCTTACCCCATAACCAGTCTCTCTTCTTTTTTGCTGAAATACTTCTTGGATGACATCTTCTCCTCTGATTCTTCTTTGTTGTTCTTTTATTCTGTGTGGCAGTTTGCCAACACACACACACACACACACACACACACATACACAGATGTCTCTCTAGTTCTCTCTGAACAAGTCATTTTTTTAATTCTTCAAAGGCTAAAGTCCCATGACTTATGGCCGTATGACACCAGCAGAATAGTTCTATTAAAAAGCTGAGCAATTGGTTCAAGAAGAAGTTTGGGGTCTTTAAAGGAAACTTCCCTTTTCCTGAAGCCAGTTTACCTTATTCTCATCTTCCTGTTTGATTCTGGATTCAATCCATTGTCCATTGACAGCCTACCATTCAATTAACAAGCATTTATTAAGCATCTGTTGTTAGTCAGCAGTCAGTAAGCGTTTATCAGTTGCCAACTTTATGTGAGTCACTGTGCCGATAATTTTTACATATTCTATATGTTGTTTCATTGTGAGAAGAAATCAAGGATGATTCCAAGGCTTTGAGCCAGGATTGCTTGGAAAATGGTGGCACCCATAACAGTTATGAGGAAGCTGGGAAGATAAGAAGGTTTGGGAAAAAGATGTTAAGTTATGTTTTAGACATGTTGGGTTTGACACGATTATGGTATATCCAGTTTGAGATGTCCAAAAGGCAGTGAGTGATATGGTACTAGAGCTCAGTCAGAAAAGAGGCTAGGGCCAGCTAAATCATCCTAAGAATCATCTGCATAGAGCTGATAAATGAACTCCTCGATAGTGATAAGGTCACCAAATGAGACAGTAGAGAAGAAGAGAAGTGGTCTCAGGACAGAACCTTAGAGGACACACCTAGGTAGAGGGCACACCCTGGAGGAAGATCCTGCAAATGAGATTGAGAGGGGCAGTCAGACACAGGTCAGAGGAGAACCTAAAGAGCTGTGTTACTGCCACCTAAAGAGAGTGTCTGGGAGAAAAGGGTGATCAACCATGTTAGGTTCCAAAAAGAGGTCAAGAAGAAAGAAGATTGTGAAATGGCCATTGGATTGGGCAATGGAGAGATCATGGGAACATTGGAGAGAGCCACACCTATAGTATGGTGAGGTCAGAAACCAGACTGCAGAATTTGGAGTCAGGTGGAGGCACCAATGTAGGTGACTTTCTCAGGAGTTTAGCCAGGACCAGGAAGAGGAATGTAGAAAGATGACTAGAAGACATAGGATGAAGTGAAGGTTTTTTAAGCCTGGAAGATAGATAAAGATTATTGTAGGCAGCAGGGAAGGAGCCTGTGAATGGGGAGAGAATGGGGATGATGGAGGAAACAATCAACTGGAGAAGATAAGATGGGATGGGATCAAGGGTACATGGAGAGGAATTTGCATTGGCAAGAATTCATGAGAGTCTGGGACAAAGGGATAGATAAGAGGGGAAAGCTTTTTAGTAACATAAGATAAAAATTTTCATTTGTTATTCATTCATTTCAGCCATGTCCAACTCTTCAAGACCCCATTTAGGATTTTCTTGACAAAGATACTGAAGTGGTTTGCCATCTTCTTCTCCAGCCCATTTTACAGATGAGGAAACTGAGGCGAAGAGGGTTAAGTTGCCCAGGGTCATATAACTAGTAAGTGTCTGAAGCCAGATTTGAACTCGGGTCTTCCTGACTACAGGCCCTGTGCTCCATTCACTATGCCACCTAGCTGCCCCATGTGAGATCAAAAGAGCATGCCCTTTGTGTTTTCAGTGGTGTGTGAGGTGAGTTCCTCAGCTGAAAGGATAGAATGAAGGGATGTCATGACAACTTGAGAAGGGATGAACAGGTTTAGAATACTCTCTCAGGTCAGTGGGAGGTGTAAAAGGATTGTCTTGTTGCAATGAAAGCCCTGTGGAGATTATTTAACATGTATATGCAGCAGACTTGGTCAGAATGACACTGTGATTTCCTCAAGTTCATTCAGTAGCATGTGATTAGGACCAAAAGCAGATGGTTGTAGTGTTCCACTCTTGTAGTTTGGTCAGCAGTAGGAGAAGAGATCAAGGTATTCACAGATAGAAAATAATGTAGAGGGGCATCTAGGTGGTGCAGTGAATAGAGGAACCAGCCCTGGAGTCAGGAGGACCTGAGTTCAAATCCAGCCTCAGACACTTAACACAAATACTAGCCATGTGACCTTGGACAAATCACTTAACCCCAATTGCCCTCCAAAAAGCAAAAAAACAAAAATAGTGTAGAGTCAAACTGCTTCACTGAGGGGTCAAAAAAGGGCAAGGAGGGAAGTGCAAACAATGGAGGAGTGACAGCCTGCCAGACCTGAGGGTCACAGAGACTAAAAGTTACCATGACGATGGAGAACAGGGTTAGGTGTAATGGGGCAGAGGGAAAGATGGAATGGTGAAAGGTTTGGATCTAATCAGAGAATTTCAGATTTTCATAAACAGGGAAGTAGAACATTTGTGGGTGATGGAAAGACCAGGGTTTAGCCATCTGCTAGGGATCATCAGAGAGAATCCAGGTCTCAGCGAGAGCCAGAAGATGGAAAGAGTAAGACAGGAAAGGATTTAAGATGAAAAGAAGTTTGTTAATTGTGGAACAGACAATTCCAGAGAACACAGAAATAGGGATGGGTAATTCTGAAATGCCAAGCAATACTGTGTATCAGGCACTATACTAGACACAGTGCTGAGATACATACAAACATATATATAATATATGCACATATATAATGTATGTGTATATACACATACACTGATGGATGGAAACTATAGGTTGTACATCTAACTTCCTAGTCATCTGGAAAGTAGATATTCTACATTCACTTGGTTTTTCCTCTGTGGATGGTAATGCTTAATTTTCTGAGTGGTTTGATTTGAAGAGGAATTCTTTTCAACATGCATTGTCAGCAAGGAGCTTAAGCAAAGAAATCACTATGATAATTGTAGCTCATTGATTGGGGAATGACAAAACAAATTATGGTACATAAATGTAATAGAATATTGCTGACCTACAAGAAATGATAAACATGATGACTACAGTAAAACATGGAAAGATCTTCATGAACTGATACAGTCAACATAATGGCGCAGTGGAAGGAAAAATAACACAAAATAATTTAAATTAATGTTACAAAATTACATAGAACAAGAATGGCCCCAAAGATGAGACACCTCCCTCTATTCCTTTGCAGAAGTAGAAGGTCCATGGGTATATAACATTGTGTATATTTTCAGATTCGGGATGATATATTGATTGATTTTGCTGATAATTTTTTTCTCCTCTTTTTCTTTTAAAAAATATTCTTTGTTATATGAGATAGTTTTCTGAGATGGGGCATGGCAGAACATAAGGGGAAACTCGGGTGATATAAAACCAAAGATATCAAAAATTTATTCTTAAAAAATTTCAGGGGCAGCCAGGTGGCACAGCAAGTAAGAGCACCGGTCCCAGAGTCGGGATGACCTGAGATCGAATCCAGGCTCTGATACTTAGCACCCACCCAGAAACACTGGCTGTGTAACCTTGAGCAAGTTATTTAACTCCAATTGCTTTAAAAAAAACAAAATTCCGCTTATGCACCAAAACTAATTACAGAGGATAAAGAAGTGGAGATATTCTGTGATAACTTTGGAAAAATTCTCCAAATAAGGCAACATATTTAGTCCTCAATGACTTTAATGGAAAGATAGACCTAGAGGAGAATGGTGAAAATTATGTTGGAAACTATGGTCACAAATCAAAAAAGGAAAGAAACAAAAGTCTATTGTACAGTACTTAGAAGCCTTGTGCTGCATAACATGGAATCCATAGGCACGGAATGTGTCAAACTCTGTCCAGTATCACAAAGTGAACTTAACCACATCTGAACAGGAAATAGCTGATTACAGGCATAGCTGTCATTTCAGAAGCAGCTGTCTGTGTGCAATCAGAGCACCACCAGTTAGAGCAAAGTAAATGCCAAATTAGAAGGAACAAGGAGATGATATACTGCAAGTGATGATAGTCAGTCCAACCTGTTCAAACAAAGTGTCGACATTTTATCCTCTTGCCAAAAAGGAGTGACATAGACAACAAGGGCAACAACTGTTTAGACTACAAGCTAATCAGCAAAACTTAACCGAAGAGGAAACTGGAAGATTATGAGCAGCATCACTTCACAAAAATCTATTGAGGCAAAAATATGCTTTGCATGAGATTTGACTACGCAAGATTGTCCCAGTCACCTTTAGATAAAATCAGAAGGAAGAAACAGCTCTCTTGGTATTTCTCATCAGCAACAGTGGGAGATCCACCACCTTTGTCTTTTGTTACCTCAGACGCTGTGGAAGTGACAGGCAGCAATAGCACTTACAAATATGGAGTCAGGAAAGACCAACTCAACCTGAACAGATTCTGGCAGAAGAAGCCCATGCTGGAAGCCACATGCTTTTAAAGGCACTCAAGAATTTATTTTCAAGGCATCTAAAAGAATGGATGGGCAAAAGAGTTTAGAAAAGATCACAGACCAAATCATTCCCCCACCAAAAAAAATTAATGTTTTTAATCAATTTGTGTCCTTTTTCATATTGAATAAAAAACCTTTACAGTCTATATATGTATCAGATGAAGTCTTGATCAAAATGAAAGAGAACAGTCACACTTTCACAGGTCACTCAGCAAACCATCATTAGGCACTGCTAGATGTTGTTATCAATCACTTACTGACTGAAAGGTATAGAAAACATAAAATCCCACTGTCGTTTTTGTAAAAAATGTTTTATAACATTTTAAAATGTTCTCCTCAGTCTTTCACCCATTGCATATGTTAAAATTATACAGAATTATGTGACAGATGCTACCAAGAAAATTACTTTCTTCAGAGATTCTCTGGGTATTAACATCAAGCAGCCCCAGGATATTACAAAGCCTCCTCAGTGAGTTACATAGTTATTCAAAAGAAAACAGTCTAACTATGACACTGGAAAAACAAAACAGATGGAAAACACATATTGCTTAGGCATACAGCCTGGTGGTCAGGAAGTCTATTGAATTAGTGTGTGGGTGTGTGCACACATGTATCTACTACGCATATATACATAGATACATATACATGTACATACATATATACAAGTGTGTACATCTGCATTTATATGTATACACTAAGGAGAGACTAGATCAGTGATTTTATTGGTAAAGGAAACTCTTAGATGAAGAAATTCCTTCAATCAATTCAGGTTGGCATCTATTCTGTACATCTATACATCTTACAATCTTAGAAAGCTAGCTGCCTAGGGCCTTGAAAGGTTAAGTGACTTGCTTGTGGTCACATAGCCAGTATATGTCACAGGTGGGACTTGAACCTAGGTTTTTCTGGCTTCAAGGCCAACTCTATCCACTATAACACACAGCCTCATGTAGCCTGCTGTCTTGCTCTCTCTCTCTCCATCTCTCTTTTTCTTTCTCTTCTCTCTCCCTCCTTTCTTCCCTCCCTCTCTTTTTCTCTCTATAAATAGATAGATAGAGATACATATATATGTATATACATGCATATATATGAATTGTTTTGAAAGTCCACACAGATACTACAACTACATATATTCTTGATCAAAATAGAAAGGGAACAGTCAAGTTTTTGTGGGTTATTCAATAAGCATTTATTAATCATCTAATTTATGCGAGAGACTATGTTAAATGCTGGGAGATAGATAGATAGATAGATAGATAGATAGATAGATAGATAGATAGATAGATAGATAGATAGATAGATAGATAGATAGATATTGATTAGAGAGAAATAGAAAAATGAACAACAGTATGACATAGTAGATAGAGAAAACTTGAACTAGCAGATGGACCCAAAATTGAATAGAAATAAAAGAATGGGCTAAGTTTCACTTGGGAAATTCACTGTATTTTCAATGGATCCAAACTGCAATCTGCCACAAAATCTATCTTTTTAATGCTAGTTTTTTCCCTCCAGAGGTGTGATATGGCAGCAAACCATGGAATCTTGGGGAAAAAATTAAAATTATCCCCAGCCCAGAGCCCAGTGTTAAGCTATATGGTGGTTGTATTTAGGTTATAATGTCTCCAATGATGACTTGAATACAAGAAATGATATGAGACTTTTAAGAACATGTATGACTAAGAGAGATGTACTGGTCATGTAACAGAATAAAAGGCAATGGACAAATAGCCTATCTACTACATTTTTATCTCCAAAATATTTTTTTTTTAATTTAAGGGAAGGTTCTAGCACTTTGAATGACTCTTTTATGGAGAATTTGCAGAATATAGATGAGAACCCTACAAAATGTGAATAGATAGAGAGTTTACCATCTCTACTGGTACTGCACCAAAAAGATCACAAATTCATTTTTATATATATATATAAGAGAGCAAGAAATAGTGAGAGTGGAATAAAGGTGGGGAAGATAGGGGGAAGAGAAAGAAAGACTATAATGTATCAAAGAAGAAAAGGTAGACTATCAATAATCATGTGAGAGAATAAAGCAGATTAGAACAGAACCAAAGAATCCTATAATTGGGATTGGTCCAAGAGAACTAGAGGCACACATGTAGATATCTCCTCTTGGTCGTTTCCATCCTAGACCAGACAGCTGAGTTGGATGGACCTACTGTACAGTCCAAAGGTTCTCTAAATCTGAATTATAGGTACATACTAATAATTAGATCCTTAAAAAGCTTAAATATATAATTGTAAGGCTTACACTTCTGTGATGGTACAAAGAAAATTACATAAATCTGACTCCTACTCTGTATGAAATATGATCTAAGATTAGCATATTAACACTGAGTTTTACACACGAACTTTACATATATTATCCCTTTAATCCTCACAACCACCCTATGAGGAAGATGATAGCATTCTCCATTAATAGATGAGGAAGCTGAAGCAGACAGAAGTTAAGTGACTTATTCGCCCCTCTGCTGCAGGCCCTCATCACCTCATGGCTGGATTATTACAATAGCCTGCTTGAGGGGAGGTAGGGCAATGTCTGCCTGCCTCCAGTCTCTCCCCTCTCCAGTCCAACCTCCATTCAGCCTCCGAAATGGTTTTACTAAAGTGTAGGTCTAATCCTGTCACCCCTTACTCAATAGATTCCAGTGTCTTCCTGTTGCCTCCAGGAACAAATATAGAGAATGCTCAGCTTGGCATTCAAAGCCCTTCATAACCTAACCCCTGCCTACCTATCCAATTTTCTTATACCTTACTCCCCAACATGTATTCTTCAATCTAGTAACACTGACCTTCTGGTTAGTCCATGAAAAAGACAATCCATCTCAGGGCATTTTCTCTAGCTGTCCCCCATGCCTGGAACTCTTTCTCTCCTCTGCTTTGAGTACTGATCTTCCTAGCTTACTTTAAGTCCCAACTAAAATCCCATGTTCTATCGGAAGCTTTCCTCAACCACAGTGCCTTCCCTCTACCAAGTATTTCCTATTTATCCTGTATATAACTTGCTTATGTATATTTATTTGCTTCTTGTCTCCCCCATTAGATTGTAGTTTCCTTGTGGGCAGGGATTATCTTTTGCCTCTTTTTGTATTTCAAGTGCTTCGTACAGCTTCTGGCACATAGTAGGTATTTAATAAATGTTTATGATTGGTTGCCCAGAATCACTGTCTGAGGCAGAATTTGAACTCAGTCATTCCTGACCTCCAGTCTAGGGCTCTATCCAGGCTGCACCAGGACCTAATAACAGAATAAAAACATGAAGGCAACACATGGATTGTACTTCTGCACACAAGGAGAAGAGACCAACGCATATGCCAACTTTGGCAACAGCAAACACTGCCATTTACAGAAGCTAATCTATACTTATCCTGATATCCTGAATTTCATGTCTTTTCTTCATAGAACCACACATAATTGACTCAAAATGACAGTATTTAAGCCTAACCTACCAGGGAAAATAAATCAACATCAAAAAATTCATACGCTGTTATGCAACACCAAACACAGCCTTTGGAAGTATAAAAAGGCGTAATCAACCCACAGTGGTTCCAGTGTCCAAGGCAAAAGTGTCTCACAGTTTTGATTACACTTCTTTAGTACTTCCAAAGATGCTTGATTTCATCAGTATCAGTGAGTACCCCTTCCACTGAAGCTGGTCATACATCCCACATACACTTCTTACTGAAGAATTTCATAAATTATTTACTGATGATTCTTAAAGTAGCAAAATATATTTATAGTTATTTTGCTTTATGGTTTGAATGATATTAGCATTGGAAAACTTTTCAAATCCAATGGCTGAAAAGTTAATTTTTTCCCACTCTACTTCAAGCTTCTTCTTCCAATCCTTCTCTGACAGTTTCCCATACCTTGTAGGTGATTTTTTTTCTGAAAGCAGACACAACTGGGTATATTGTTTCTTAATTTTTTCATAATGGAAAGGACACATGGCATATTTTCTATGCATTATGCTTTCACTTAGAGCGTCAACCTAATCACTGAGGTAATTCTGCTATCTCTGTAAGAACTGTCTACGAATGGGATCAAACCTCATCAATTCCTTCCTAAAACTTAAAATAAGGTGGAGTTGGATTTCCTTTAGAAAATTATTAGGAAATATTAGAATTATTAGAAAAAAATTAGAAAAAATCTTGTTTCTGGTTTGTTTAACAGACAGCTAACATATCCTTCCTTAGGAAAAGAGCACATAACTTCCTTTGCTACAAACGTGACGCATAGCAGGCTACCCATCTTATGCAGTAGTGCAGACATTTAGCTTAATACGTTAAATTCATCTGTTAATCTCATGGAGGACCACAAGGACACTGGTTCAACTTCTAGACAGAAACATAAAAGATGTCACCAAGATATGACAGCTATAGCAAGTATAACCTTGCATTGGTGCAACGTTTTTCTTGCAATGTTGAAACCTTTTTCTGGTAAGGTGTTATAATGATGACTCTAGAAATCTACCATAAACACAGGCAGTAGAGAGAATCACAGATTTGGAGCTCTGTGGGACCTTAGAATTCATCTAGTCCAACTCCCATATTTGACAGATGAGTAAACTGAGGCCCATAAAAATTAAGTTACTTGCTCAAGGTCATATAGTGGGAAAGCCAGGATCTGATCCCAGGACCTCCAAACCCAAAGCCAGTGAATGCACTTTCTACCATCCCATACTGTGTGATTCACGAATTCTTTACAAAGCTTGGACAAATGTTTGGTGAGAGTAGTAAAATAGGCAACATGGAGACCATCCTTTTTCATGCTGAATTCCAGTTCTGACACCAGGTGATAAAAGTATACTTTGGAAAGAAATTTCAAAATAGAACCTGAATTTTGTGCTTCCAATAGTATACATACCACTTTAGAGGAACAAGAAACTTAATCTGTTGTATGGACACTTTCTGAGAGTAGTCATTGCTTTCTGACCTAATACCATCATCATTTATGGTCAATAGAAATCTTATCAAGGTTATCAAATAACTAAAAATGAGATAGGGACCATACAGTAGAGAGAAGAACACATAGAAAGATCTGTCTAGATCAGACCCCTTCTATTTAAGAGTAAGATACTAATTTTAAAACTGCTTTGAGGGGAGAGACTAGGTGGTGCAGTGAATGGAGCACCAGCCCTGGAGTCAGAAGGACCTGAGTTCAAATCCAGCCTCAGACACTTAACACTTACTAGCCATGTGACCTTGGGCAAGTCGCTTAACCCCAATAGCCCTTCCAAAAAGAAAAAAAGAAAACCAACCTGCTTTCAGTCTTCTTTAATTTGTGCAAGATGGTGATAGAAGAGGATGGGATGGATAACTAACGTCCACAAATTTGTCAGACTTTACCGTTGGTATTTCTCCGTCAAAATAACATTGAAGTCATTTCTTTGATGCTAACAATGTATTATCAATAATTTCAGGACACTTGCTTTTTAAAATGTAGTGATATCCTTATCATGAATTGGCTGCTCAGCAATTAGACTATGACATGCACTTTTTAAACCCACTAACTCTTGAAAGAAGTTGAAATGCTAGTTTACTAGATATCTAGATTAATTTCACATTCAACATTCCTTTAGGTTTTCTCTGCACTTGGAAGCTGTTAGTCAGAAATTGCTCTCTCCTTTTCTCCCCTTACTTCACCCTGCCCCAAGTTTACCAGGGTTTTCAGAAAGTCCATTTGATACAGCCCTAGCAAGGGTTGGGTGGATGGAGACAACCTGTACTATATGATTTACATTGCTTATTTTCCTCCCTCTCACTAAAGGTTAAAAGAGATTAAGATGAGTGAGTATGATGCAGACATTTATGAGAGATTTTCAAGTGCTGTCCGGCGACAAGTACATTCCCTCCGGATCATCTTGGATAATTTACAGGTAATTCTTATTTTATTGTAACCAAGCAGATAACCTGGAGTCAAAGCTTAAAATACTAGAGAATGTGACTTAAAAGCTTATTTGCTATTAAAGAAAAATAAATCAACACCATCTTACATTTAGGTAACACTTCAGTGTTATCCAGATGACCATTCTAAATGAGAAGTACAAGAAAAGGGTAACTTCAGTTTACCTTTCCTGCTGGCCTGGTGGCAAGGATTTGGCAAGGCTGCATAATTGGAAGCTGCTTGATTTCCCCAAATACAAAGTTAGCAATCACAATGGTACTAAAAGACTCATGAGCATCTTTTGTTAGAAATGTACAGACATCTTTCATGTCACAAATGAGATTATGGTTTTGTTTTCTGCTTCCGTTTAGATGTACCTTTACTAACTGTGTAGTTCTTGGGAAAAGAGGGAGCTGATTCTCTGGTATCTGCCTCTCCTCCTCAATTTCCATCTGTGACCTGCTCCTTTCTACAGGTTCACAGGTTGTTTGCTCCCACTTCAGAAGATGAGCAAGGAAAGGTCAGGAGCTGACATGGTTAAGAGTCAGTCAGTTTTGCCTCTTCTCACAGAACCTTTAAAAACTAAATTAGAAGTTAAAATTATTTGTTAAAAGGAAATCTGTTATCTGAGGGTTTAATTTTTCTATTCCATATCTTTTTGCATTTAGCATGGATAATTGAGAGTTGAATGATTGAGTATGTAGAAGTCGGGGCTGGGTATCTGTCAGGAAAATCTAGGTTCATGTCCCACCTCTGACACAGACCAACTATGTTAGCATGAGCAATTCACACAATCTCTCAGTACCCCCAGGCAAATTCCAAGTCCATAAGTTACAGATGGGTTGCTGATCGGCTTGCATCAGAGGAGGGAATTCAAACACCAGGATTTGCTCTTCTAATGAAAAAACAGATCAGATTCCCCATCCCTCCAAAAAAGAAAAAATGTTCTTATAGAGTCAACTTATACAAATTTAAATAAATTACAAATACAGCAACTCTAGGGAATCAGTTGCGTTATTTCAAGAGATATAAACTGTACCAAAATACTAGAAAAGAAAGGCCCCATATATACTAGAATATTTATAGCAGCATTTTTTTTTACGAGCGGAAACCTGGAACCAAAGTGAATGCTCATCAACTGGGAAATGTCTCAACATGGTACATGAATGTATTACAGTCTTATTTTGCCATAAGGAACAATGAGCATGATGAAAACAGAGAAGCAAAGGGAAAACTGAACTGATACAAAGTTCAGTAATCAGAACCAGGAGAACAGTGCACACAGTTGACTAAAAAAATATAAATGGAAGCTTAAAAACACAAAATAATCAGTAACCATTTATTGAGCACCTACTACATGCCAGGCACTGTCCTAAGCATTTGTCCCTGAAGCCATCTCCTTTCCCTCTTTGTAGAAGTGGGGGACTATTGATATGAAACATTGACTATAATGTCAGAGTTCTTTTTTCAATGTGTTCATTAGTTTGAGTGAGCTATTTTCTTTTCCCCCTTTTTATTCTTTATTATAACAGATAAGGAGAAGGTTAAATACATTAGGAAATGTAGGTGATGTAAAAACAAGAGATATTAGTAAAAATTTGTATGTATTTTCATTTCAAAATAAATTTTATCAGTGTCTTTTGTTTTTACATCATTGTAGTTTTACCCAGTATACCTCTTCCTTCCCCTCCCAGAGATCTATCCCATATAACAAATAGCATTTTACAATTTTTTTTAAAGATCAGAACAGACTAGATGTATTGTTCTACTTCTCCTGAGGGAAGAAGATTTATTTCTATAATTATAGATGACTGAGCTTAACTTTGAAGCTAAACACTATATTGGAATAAATAATCAAAAGTCAGTTTGTAATGACAAAAATGTACAGTTCAGACAGCCTCTATCTTTTAAATAGGTTTTGTTTCAAGGTTGTAAATATGTTCTTAGAAATGTAGCATATTTTTCCATTAAAAAAGAAAAAAACATGTTCTAAATGGTAATTAGATTAATAGGTTAGCCTCAGATTGCTTCTTTTTGGGGGGGGTTGCCTTTTGGAAGGCAATTGGGGTTAAGTAACTTGCCCAAGGTTACACGGCTAGTATTTTTGTGTGGGTATTAAGTGTCTCAGGCTGGAACCAAACTCGGGTCCTCCCGACTCCAGGGCCGGCGCTTTACTCACTGCACCACCTAGCCGCCCCCAGATTGCTTCTTTAACCCATGCTTAGCCAGAGTTTGAGGATCTGGAATCCAGGGCAATATAATATAAAAATAAAGAAGACAAACATAAATTTCTCCCCCATTTAGCATGCACAGATCTAGCCTTAAGTGAATTGTCCTTTCTAGAACCATAATAACTCATATTTAGATAGCAATTTAAGATTTACAAAATACTTTCCCCTTAACAACCCTTGTGGACTAGATAGTGCAGTTTTGAGTGTAAGCCGTGTCATTCAGGGAAGTTTTTAAAATCCAGATAATTCAGGGTAAGGCATTTTTGCACTACAGATTTCTGTATGTAGGGGTCACTTGTAAATGGCAGATTCACTGTATAAGATTCAGAAAAGTCCATGGGGGGCTGGGAGAGAGAGAAACATGACTGGAAAAGGGTGATTGGGATAATGTTTGCTAGAGGAATTCAGAGTCTGAGCCATTAATGGCTATTAGGATGGCTGTCAGGGAGTCATCGTAGACACATGGTGCTTCATTGAAGATTGGAGCTCACTGATAGGAGAGGGAATCTTAACCAACAAAAAAAAAAATAGAGTTGGCAATGAGTATATTTGGGGAACAGTGATAAGAGCAGCTTTACTGGAGGAACTTGGTTGTTGAGTTGTGGGAGATAAAGTGAAGTAGACACAGGGCTTTGAGAATTACAGGACTGGAAAGGTCCTTAGAGATCACTGAGTCTGACCCAGTCTGACTTCCTTATTTTCAGTTGATGAAATTGAGACCCAGAGATGAAGTGGCTTGCCCAAGGTAACAGAGCTAGTTGTTGGAAAAGCTAAGATTTGAACCCAAAAATCCATTACTCCAAATACTAGTATTCTTTCCACTCCACCAGAGTTAGTGGTTTATTAGTAGAATGGGACCACATTAAGGAGAACTTTGAATGCCAGACAGAGGTTTTAGAACTCTCTCCATCAAAGTATGAAGTCTTTGGAAGGTTTTTGAATAGGAAAGTTACATGATGAAAATTACTGTTTTAATCAAATTAATCAGGTAGCGGCATACAAGATAAACTGATGGAGGGTACAGAGGGTGGGTGAGAAGAGATCAGGCAGAGGATACCAACTTCTAACTGTTAGAAGTTGTTCAGGCATGAAATGATGAAAACTTGACAAAGGGGGATAGCTCTTGTAATTTAAAGGAAAGAATGGTTGTGAATGATGAGGCCTTGAAGGAAGACTCACTAAAACTTAATAAGTGATTGGTTAAGAAAGGAAAAGCCTCAGTGACTGAGGGAATAGAATAACCATTGAACAAGACAAAGAAGTTGGTAGGGGAACTGACTTGTGAATAAGGTGATACTTTTTTTTTTAGATGTCTTGAGTTTAAGGTAACCACAGATATCCAAAGGGAGATGTCTCTATAAGATATGGGACTGCATATGGAGTAGTGTACATTTTAAAGTGATAAGCAAGATGGGATAGTTGAGCCAGGAAACAGGATCAGTTTGCTAAAGGAAAGGGATGTAGCAAAGAATACAGAAGACTAGTGGGAGTTATGTTGAAAAAACAGAAAAATTAAATGAGGGAGAATTTCAATAAAGATGCTGTAGTCTTATGTTAAAAACAAAAGGCCTCATGGTTGCAAATGATAATATCTTCACTGCTACCAAATGAAAACAAGTGCTTCAGAAAAGAAAGGTAGGTTTGGGAAATAAATACTAGTTAAGAATATAGCATCTGAGAACAGAATTTAGCTTTCTGGAATTTGGCTTAAAATAAAGAAATGACAGGCTCCTAGCCAAGGAACCTAAAAAGGGGTGGGGGAAATGCACTGGAATCATGCAAATCTAATTAAAAAGCCTTTAAATTGAGAGGAAAAAGAGAGAAAGAAAACTCTATATATGTCCACCAAAGAACAGCTGAAATGTAGAAAGAGGCCTATGAGTAGAATCACCCTGAAATGCATAGTATACAAAACCTAAGAAAGGAGCTAACCATAAAACCCATAGACTGAGATGTCTATATGCAAATGTACATAGTATGTACAACAAGCAAATCAAACAGAACTAGATATTCTAATGCAAAGAGGTAAATCTGACCTTACATGTATCCCTGAGACTTGGTAGGATGGGACCTAAGACTGGACTGAGATTCTTGAAAGGGTATGCCATATTCAAAAGGAACAGGATATGAAAATGAGGAGGTGAAGTGGTCTTATATATTTTAAAAGTACATTCATGAGGGGAAAACCAGGAAGCAGAAAAGCAATATTTTCATCAGTGTCTACTTAAAAACCACCCCCAATAGACTGAAGACCAAGGGGGAAATTATGTGAATTTGTTCATTAGCCAGACCTAAAGAGTAGTCATTAGCAGTTTAATGTAAGCCTGACCTGGAAAGAGGGTGTTAGAGGAATGCTGTACTGTTAAACATTTTTAGCAATGACTTAGATAAAGGCATCAATGGAATGCTTTTCAGATTTGCAGATGACCCAAACCTGGGAGATATTGCTTATGTTAGATGACAGAGTCAGGATCCACAAAGATCTTGACAAACTAGAACATTGTATTTAATGAGATCAGATTTAAATGTGGATAAATATAGTCTTATACTGGTGTTCAAAAATTAACAAGATGGGGAAGATATGAATGGGTAATAGCTCACTTTTAAACTTTAAAGTTTGCACAGTGCTTCACATGTGTTACCTTATTTGATCCTCACACTTGAAACAGGTTTTATTTTCGTTTTCATTTTGCAAATGAGAATGGTGGAAGTTAGAGAAATTAAATGACTTGCCTAGGGTAATATATCTCATAAGTATCTAGGTGGGATTCAAATCCAGGTATTACTGTCTCAAAAAAAAAATCTTTTACTTTACCCGCTATACTACACTGAGTCTCCACAGTCTAAATTAGTCTAAAAATAAATTCATGTGCAAGTAATAATATCTTCGCTGCTACCAAATGAAAACAAGCGCTTCAGAAAAGAAAAGTAAGTTTGGTAAATAAACACTAATTAAGAACATGGCATCTCAGAACAGAGTTTAGCTTTCTGAAATTTGGCTTAAAATAAAGAAATGACAGGCTCCTAGCCAAAGAACCTAAAAAGGAATAGGGGAAGTGTATGCACCTGAAATCATGCAAATCTCATTAAAAAGCCTTTAAATTGAAAGGGAAAGGGGAGAAAGAAAACTGTCTATGTATGTCCACCAAAGAGCAGCTAAAATGTAGACAGAGTCAACACGAGTCAATAATGTCATATGGCAGCCAAAAAGGCTACTTTAATATTAGGTTCCATTAAGAGGGACATGGTATCCATGACTAGGGAACCGAGAGTCCCATTGTACTCTGCTCCTATCACATCACACCTGCACTGTTATGTTCTATTCTGGGCACCACTGTTTTTTTAATAGCACAATATTTAATTGGGATAAACTAGCAAAGCAAAACAATAAAGAAATCCATCTCGACACCCACTGCCCAGAAAGGCGCGGCCTTACCCCTGCTTCCACAAAATTGACCTAAGAGATTAGCATCTCCAAGATTCATGACGTCATAATCGTTAGGGGGAGAAGTTGGGGGAATCGGCTGAGTCCCTGGCATGGTTGGGCTGAAATAAGTCTGGGTATTACATTTTAGGAATGATGTTGAAAAGCTCAGGAGTATCCATAGGAGGCCTGCAAGTCCTCAAGATCATGCAGGGTGGCACGGTTCACCATGGGTTATCATTATTATCATCACTGACATTAATAATAACTAGTACTTTAAGGTGTACCAATATCATACTTGACAAACATTATCTCATTTTATCTTTACAACGACTCTAAGGGGTAGGTGCTTTTTCCCCAGTTAGAGATGAGGAAACAGAGGCAGACAGAGATTGTGATTTGTCTATGGTCACATAAATAAGAAGTATCTGAGGCTAGACTTAAACTCAGGTCTTCCTGACTCCAGAACCACTTCTTTGTCCACTGTGCTGCCCAGCTGCCTAGCTGAAGACACTGAGGATATTTTCCCTAGAGAAGACAACTTGTACTGGGGTCATGATCTGTCTTCATGTTTTTGAAGGACTGTCATGTAAAATAGGAATTTGATTTGTTCTGCTTGGACTCAGAGGACAAAAGGAGGAGTAATTAATATAAACTACAAAGAAGCAGCTTAGACTTTATGTGAGGAAATACTTCCCAACCATTAGACGTATCTCTAAATCGAATGAGCTCCATTAGAAGGCAACATGTATTTCTTCTCCAGAGGTCTTCAAAAAGAAGCTGAACAGCCACTTGGGGGGCATCATAGGATCTAGAGCTGAAAAGTGGGAGGGGTTACCTTGTTCACCCCCCCCCACCCCCACCCCCACACACACACTCCCTTCATTAAGAAGACTTAAGCTCAGAGAAGTGATTAGACCAAAATCATACAGGTGTATGAGTGACAGCATTTAGATTTTCACACAAGCCCTTTGACTCTCTTAACATTGTACCAAGAAGCTTCTACAGTTAAAAGGCTTCATAGGTGGTTAAATAACCAGACCCAAGTAACCACTAATAACCAGGGTCATCCAGTGCCAGATCTCTAATGGAGTGTCCCAGGAATCAGTGCTTGGCCTGTGCTATGTAGAATATTAGAGGAGATTCTTTTGTAAGGTACAGGTTGGACCTCTGTGATCCTTTTAGCTCTTAGATTCTCTGATTAGAAGTCCAAGAAACAAAAATGGTAGAATGGGGTGGGGGTGGGGAGACTAGACTAGGAATTGGGAGATCTGAGTTGTAGTCTCAGTTCTGCAGTTCACTAGCCATGTGATTTTGGAAAGATGACTCAGTTTTCTCATTTGTTAACTGCAAATAATAGTAGCTGCCCTGCCTTTCCTGTCACAGAGTTTTGCAAGGATGAAATGAATACAGCACTTTCAAATACAATGCAAAGATAAAAAGTGTTACTGTTACTAATGGTTCAAGGAACATGAGTGTTAAAAGAAAAGGTTTTTGAATTTGGTGAAAAAGTGGTCATTGATGAATTTTCAAAATACAGAGATATGACTTCTGGATCACATATTAGTCCAGTTAAAAGCTGACATAAGAGTAGTCCTCAATGGCTCAATATCAGCCCTTTGGAAAGTCATTGAGTATTCTTGCTGTGCCTGACATCTGGGCTCGGTCTGTCTCCTTATCCTCTTACTTCCCCTACCATTCTCCAAGGTCTAGGCCTGGAGTCCTGAAGGGTTCTTTACTGGAACATACTGGAATAACACACAGCCAGAAGCTACTGCAGTGCCCTTCACAATGACAGCCTCCAAAACAAAATCCATACTTTTTCAAAAAATGAATTTAACGCAGAATATAAGATATTCATTCCACACCGAAAAATAAAATTCTGTTGGAAGAAATAAATTGAGACATGATTCAGTGGAAAGAAATGACTTGTCTTCTTCTGGTTGAGTTGACTAAATAGAGTAAAGCTGATAGTAATAAGTTAATATACAGACCTAATAGTGACCAATTAAAGTCACCAGGGGCAGAGTCAAGATGGCAGAATAGAAGCAGGACCTCCCAGCAGCTCCGGCTTCCACCTTCCCCAATCCATTTAAAAGGGGATTCTAAACAAACTATGTTGCTGCAGAACCCACAAAATGACACAGAGAAGCTAACCTCCCACTGAGGAGAGCCCGGCAGGCCGGCAGGAATCGGCCAGCGCAGCACTCTGGGAGCCGAGCCCAGATCAGCAGCAGCTGTGGCCATTCCCAGATTTATCAACACACAGATGCGAAGGACAAAGTGAGAGGTCAGTGCAGTATGGACTTTGGGACCCAGCAAGTGGGAGTACGTTTGCCCCCAGGGCGAGAAGCTGCTGAGCCACCCACACAGCCTGCCAGCACCTTGCGGCAGCTTCAGCTCCTGGCCTGCAGAGTGTAGGGGGACCAAGCACCAGTCTGAGGGGTAATCACTCTTGCTTTAACCTGCTTGGATCTGGGTTGCACTCTAGGGTGGAGGTCCTGGGGTGTGTGTCTAGCTTGTGTGTGGAGACCTCAGAGAGGGCACCCATCTAATACCTCCAGCAGCTGAGAAAACCCCAGCATTTGCCACAAAAGCTCCCCTGTCTGGTGGCAGAGTCCTACTGTGGCAAAAAGCCCAGGAGTCAAGTAACTGAGTGGCAACATGACCAGGCAAAGGAAACAAAGCAGACAGAAGATTCCAACATTAGATTCCTATTTTGGGGACAAAAAGGAGCAAAGCCTGGAACAGAAGGAAGACAGTGAAGTCAGAACTCCTGCACCAAAAGTTTCAAAGGAAATATGAGCTGGTTACAGGCCATAGAGGACCTTAAGAAGCAGATAAGAGAAGTGGAGGAAAAATTGGGAAGAGAAATGAGAACAATGCAAGAAAATTATGAAATGAGAGTCAACAGCCTGACTGAGGAAAATAATACCTTAAAAAACAGACTGACTCAAATGGCAAAAGAGGCTCAAAAAGGCAATGAGGAGAAGAATGCCTTAAAAAGCCAAATTTGCTGGATGGAAAAAGAATGTCAAAAGCTCAATGAGGAGAATCATTGCTTCAAAATTAGATTGGAGCAAATGGAAGCTAATGACTTTATGAGAAATCAAGATGCTGTTAAACAGATCCAAACAAATGAAAAAATAGAAGGCAATGTGATATATCTCATGGGAAAAACCACTGACCTGAAAAATAGATCCAGGATAGATAATTCTAAAATTATTGGACTACCTGAAAGCCATGATCAAAGAAAGAACCTAGAAATCATACTCCAGGAAGTTCTCAAAGAAAACTGCCCTGATGTTTTAGAACCAGAGGGCAAAATAGAGGTTGAAAGAATCCACCAATCACCTCCTGAAAAAGATCCCAAAAAGAAAACTCCTAGGAATTTTAGAACCAGGTTCTGGAATTCCCAGATTAAGGAGAGAATATTACAAGCAGCCAGGAAGAAACAATTTGAATATTATGGAAACACAATCAGGATAACCCAGGATCTGGCAGCTTCTACACTGAGGGATCAAAGGGCTTGGAATATGATATTCTGGAGGTCAAAGGAGCTGGGATTAAAACCAAGAGTCACCTACCCAGCAAAACTGAGTATTATGTTTCAGGGGAAAATATGGTCATTCAGTGAAATAAAGGACTTTCAAGCATTCTTGTTGAAAAAACTAGAGTTGAATAGAAAATTTGACATTCAGACACAAGAAGCAAGAGAAACATGAGAAGGTAAACAGGGAAAAGAAATCATAAGGAACTTATCAAAGTTGAACTATTAACATTCCTACATGGAAAAACAATAATTGTAACTTATGAAACCTTTCTCAGTAGTTGAACAGAAATATATATATGTTTATATATGAGGGTTTATGGGCATATGTTTACAGGTATACATAGATAGAGGGCACAGGACCAATTTAACAGGAAGGGATGATACTTAAAAGGTGAAATTAAGAGGTGAGAGGGGAATATAATAAGAGGAATTAGGGAGAGACAGAATGGGGTAAACTATCTCATCTAGAAGAGCCAAGGGAAAATGGTCACAATGGAGGGGAAGAATAGGAAGTCAAAAGGGAATGGGTCAACCTTATTCCCATTGAATTTGGCTCAAGGAGGGAATGAAATACACACTAAATAGGGTATCTCACGCTACAGGAGAGTAGGGGGGAAGGGGATGAGAGGGGGAATGATGCAAGGGAGGGCAGGCTTGGGAGGAGGGAAGTTGGAAGCACCCACTTTTGAAAAGGGAAAGGATCAAAGTAGAGAATAGAACAAGTGGGAGGTGGGATATGAGGGAGGGAAATATAGTCAGTCTTTTACAATATATCTGCTTTGTTATTGTTTCGCATTAGCCACACATGTACAACCTATACTGAACTGCTTATCTTCCCAGTAAGGGTGAGTAACAAGGGAGGAAGGGAATGAATCTGGAATTCAAAGTTTTAAAACCAAATGTTTAAACATATACATATATATATATTGTTATTAATACTATTTTACATGTTATTGGGAAATAAGATATACAGGCACTGGGGTATAGAGATTCACTGGAAAGTCTAAAGGGGTATGGGAGAGCAGATTGGAGGAGGGGATATCCTGTGGGACTGCTATTTTGGGGCGGTGGGTAGGGGAAAAACAGGGAGAAAATTTGTAACTCAAAATCTTGCAGAAATTAATGATGTAAATCAGAAGTTAATAAAGCATTTGAAAAAAATTAAAGTCACCATAGGATGTGTTCTAGAACTTGACCAAATATTAACGAAGTTTAGCTGAAAAAAAAAAAGGGACCAGCAATAATGTAGGACATAGACCTTTCCTATCAGATTTTAAAACCTATTACAAAGCCATAGTTATCCAAAAACATGTGGGTTTCAGTTGAAAACAGAAAAAAAAAGCAACTAAATAGACATATAGGTAATCAAACTACTATAAAAATTCAATTCATGACAAATGAAAAGTAACGACATTTGTGAAAAGAATCTCTATTTAATAAATGTTATTGGAACAACTGGATAACTGTATATGCAAGAGTCAGTTTGGAACCATAGCCCATACTGTATATTGCAATAGATTCCAGATGTGCAAAAGATTTAAACGTTTTAAAAGAAAACTAGAAGAAAATAGAAAAATATACTTATCCCATCTGAGGAGGGGAGAAAAATTACTGACTATTGAAAAAAGTAGAAGATGTAATCAGAAACAATCTAAAAGACATCAAGTGATTAAAAAAAATTTAAACTCTCCACAAAAATGTAATAAACAGAGTCTTTAAAAGAAAAAAAAACAGAATAGGTAAAATATGTGTTTCAGATATAACCGATAAAAGCAAATTGTCCAAAATATACAAAGTACTGAAACATATGGTCAGTACCCAGATTCTGTTTGAGGAGTGCTCCAAGAAGATGAGCTGTGTACACATAAGGAACAAGGCAGTAAATTATCAGTTTCAAAAATAGACAGGCCTACTTGCAGTTAGAGAAATGAAAATTAAAGTAACCTTACAGTACCACGTACAAGAAAAAGTAGAAAAGACTTGGGAGGTCATGATAGTCATCTTCAGTTATTTGGAGTCCAGCCATGGGGAATAGGGAAAAAGACTTAACCTGCTTGGCCCCAAAAGGCAGAAGGAAGAAAAATGGATTGCCCTTGTCTGCCACAGACAGATTTCATTTCAGTATAAAAACAAACTTCCTCACAATCAAGAGTTATTTAAAAAGTGAATTGGAATGCCTCAGGGAATAGTGAATTCTCTTTCACAGAAATTCTGTGGAGGTGGGTGTTCTTACTCATTATAGATTGGACTTAATAGGATTTTCTTAGGTCTCTTCTGTGATTCTAAGGAAAAAAATATTAAGTAAAATAAGCAGAACAAAACAGCACTAAATTATATAATATGATTTTAAAGTTTTTCCAAAATATAAAGTAGTATTTTTAGAGTTAAATATTCATTATGTCTTTTAAATTATGAATTTAAATTCATATGCTCTGACCATTGTATGAAAATTATTACATTAAAGTATTATTAATAATAGACTACCTGTTGGTAAAAATCCTTATCTCCTTAAAATTAGACCACATCATTTCTTTAGTTTTCTTTTGACCATGTGATACTATAAAAAATAATACATGCCAGGAAAGGTTCATGTTTATGTGATATATTTGCCCATACTGTAATGTTAAATAATTATCAAATAAAAATTGATCTAGGGGTGGCTAGGTGGCACAGTGAGTAAAGCGCCAGCCCCAGAGTCAGGAGGACCGGAGTTCAGTTCCAGCCCTAAATACTTAACACCCACACAAAAAAACTAGCCATGTAACCTTGGTCAAGTTACTTAACCCCAATTGCCCACCAAAAAAAAATTTTTTTTTAATTAAAATTGATCTAAGGAAAATTTTCAAGACCTCCCTATCACAGAATCCTTATTTGTAACACATGTATGTAAGATGAGTATTTCTGATGAACTTCTAGTCCTAAGACAGCAGAATTTACAACTGGAAGGGACCTTCAAAATTACTTGGTTCAGGAATTTTTAAGCTAGAATTGGTGAGCCTGCCTTTGTTAATATTTTTATAACTATATCTCAGTATAGTTCATTTCTTTTGTAATACTGTGTGCTTTATTTTATGCATTTAAACACATCATTGTGAGAAAGACTCTATAAACTTCACAAGATGTGAGAGGGTCCATGACACAAACAAGGTTAAAAATCCCTGATCTAGTCCAGGCCTACCATTGTTAGAAGTGAAAAAGCTGGAATTTAAGCTGCTCAACCAGATTGGGAAAAGCTTCCTTCCTTCAGGCGGATTCTTTCCAATTCATAACTAGAACAAGCCATCTCTGACTTCGTCTTTTTCATGAGCCTCCTTTTTTTTTTTTAGGCCTGAGTGGTTCCGAGTGACTAATGCTTTCCAGAGGTTTTGAGGCTGATGTGTAATCCTGGTAACCAGGGGAGGTTTCCTTGGTGAACGGTATAGTGTTTGGTCAGGGACTCGCCAGCTCACCATTTGGGTTGAATCTCCAAAGCAGAGTTTCAGACTTGCACCTCATCCTGTATGACTGAGGGGACAGCCACTGAGCAACAAGAGATGTTGTCACCACCAGTGTTTCTTGCATAATCTATCTGCACTCCAGCCTGGGTGCTATCATTTTTCTTTTCAAGATCCACCCCTGCCAACCTTCCTTTACTGTACTTTGGATGTGAATAATCTAGAGTTGGGATTAGTGAAAGATAACGTTGAAAATGACCTAAAATGATCTAAACTTAAGTTAAAAGGTCTGAGTTTGGGTTTCCATTCTGCCACTCATGCACTATGTAGTGTAAGACCAGTCACAACTTCCCTGGACCTCCATTTCCACCTCTAAAAAATAAAGAGATTGAACTAGGTGATTTCTCAGACCTCTTCCAGCTCTCACATTCAGTGTGTAATTCTGTATCTATGATTTCTGAACTGACAACAAAAAGATCTTTTGCAGGCATCTAGTCTGTGGCTACTTTAGGATCTGGGTTTCCTGTTCTCATGCTCCCTGCACCATATTGCAGCCTGGCTGGTGATTTTAATTGTGTTTGCTCTCAGCGTTGTTCACATTAATGCTTGTGGGTGTCAGGTACTCCACACTGGTACCTCACAGTTAGCCGCAGCCCCCAGGTTCTTAGCAATATCTCACTCATTCAGTATGGATGAGGAAGGTTGGCTCTTGTCATAGAGAGTGCTAGGTACTGAAGAGAACATCTGGCTTAAATTTCCGTAGCTCTGGACAGTCTCAGATTTTCTTTCCATTTCTTAGTGTTCACTAATAGGATCATTGTTGTTTCTTGGAAGTGGCTTTACAAAAGGTGAAGGGAGCTAGAGGAAAGCACTAGGTGTGAGAGCCGGGAGTGTAGGAGGTAGCTAACCTTCTGCTCTGAAAGAATCCCGGAGCACAAAATCCTGCTCTCTTAGGATGATTAAGTACCTCATCACAGATGAACTGGCCCTGTGCATCATAACAGATCCGTTGGGCTATTGTCAAATTTTCACCCTCTGGATACTGCAAAAGAAGCTTTCTTTATAGGAAACTAATAGAGTGAAGTGAAAATTAACAGGGGGATTGGTTAATGAGGAAGTTTAGAGACAATGTGATACAATGGTTAGACATCCTGCCTCAAAGTCAGGAAAACCTGGGTTCAAGTTATGGCTATGTGAACCCTTAACCTCTTAGTCCTGCAGGCAGCTTTCTAAAATCAACAGTGGCAGAGCATGGAATGGATCTTTCATTGGCAGAGAGAGTTTACTCATGGGGAGCTACCCATATCAGTGAAATCATAGCACCAGTCCCCGATGGTGAAAGTTTAAGGTTGGTGATGTTTTTATTTGGGGTTTTATATGCGGGGATGCCAGGTACAATTCAAGTTTTGAGAGAGAAAGAAACCCTGCCTCTGGAAGGTTTGTGAAGAGATGCTGGCTAACTAGCTTACTTACTTTGGAAGAACCAAGTCAAGGAACCAGGACAATCATAGTTGGCTTGTACTGTGCAAGGAATTGTTTTCTCTTTAACCAGGGTTCCTTTTCAGCCCAGATTTTTCCTCAAACCAGAGTGTGCGTTGTTGGTTAGGAAAGAGATCATTAAGAGGAGAACTATGACTTTATTTTCTTTTAAACTATAACTTTAGCTTAGTGTTCATATTCAGAAGACAACTAGACAAGAGAATGATGAAAAAAATGTAAGTATAACTCAAAACCATCTGATTTAAGGAGTCTTTGTCTTGCAAGGTGGTTTTTACCTCTTTTGAACATATAAAGAATATTTTACAATTTAGAGCAAATACATGAATTTCCATTAAAGAATCTTTATTATTACATTTTGTACCCAGTTCTCCCCATTCCTTTCTATTTCCTTTGATTCTAAAAGAATCCTCTATAACCTAGAGAAATCTCTTTCCTATATTAAACTGATACTGCAGCATTTTATGAAGGCTTGATGCAATTCTTGAAAGAATATTTATAAACTAGTTCTTATACATGCATTTTAGTTGAATTTGCTAAATTTAAACATGTATGGAATTTTAATAAGGCAGAGCCCCACAGGAAGCATATCTTGTTACAATCTCTCCAGGGAAGGTTGGTTTTAATGTCAAGGAAAACAGTTGAATGTGCCTCTATTTCCTGAGAATGGTCTGTCTTCCTGGAAAATGAATAACTGGACCAACTAACCAAAGAGACAGGCTATGAACACAGCTTTTATGGTACATGATGTAGAAACAACCTATTTTATCTTGAAAAGCTGATTTTAAGAGAGACCGGTAGAAGATTTCAGAAACCTCTTCCCAGTTTTGTATTTCTCTGTTTTAATGTTTTCCAAAATTATTTTGTGATAGAACAGCCCAGGAAGTTAAGTTAACATTAAGCCAAAAAGACATTTATATGAACATAATACTTAAAATCATTCCTTATTCTCTTGTTCAGTGATGGTATACCACTAGAAGGATTTCAGAGGTATTCAGTTCAAATCTTAAAAGCACAAAATAACATGCTGAAAAATTAAAAGTTATTCTTTTTATTTGAAAAACATTGGAAATTATAATAATCAGACATGATTTTGGTAATTTATCTTTCATATTTGAGTTCTAACTTTTGTGTGAGGGAAGTTTACTTCATTTATTCAGGTAATTTTATTTTCATCTTTCTTTTTCTTTCATATTCTTTAAAAAAACACATATGATTTTATCATCCATGTTCATATTTTTTATATAAAAAGTAAAATTTATTGTGAATTCTAATCAGAAATTCTCAGCACTCTCTTCTAACTTTTGAGACACCAACCACTTTTTTTGAAATGAAGATACATGAAAATGATATAGAAGTGAAAAAAGTGAGACATAATTTATTTTTTAATGTGTTTTTTCAGTATTTTCTAGGCATATGTGCTAATTATTGGTGGAAATCCTAGCTCTCATGCAGTGTCACAGATGATATTTAGGAGTCAGAAGATTGCTCAAATGTTTTTGTCCTTTAATTGAGCATTGTTCTTTACCTGATAAATTTGAAGTAACTTTTAAGCCTGAGACCAAGAGGACCTCCCCGTCTTATTGATCCTGAAACTGTCCAAATATCCTAAAAAAATCCTAGTGCTATTGCCGTTAAGAGCAAAAGTTTCTGCCATATGGCAATACCCTGGGCCCTCGAATAATATAAATTGTCCAGGGTTTAGAAGAGGTGTTTAGAAGATCTGAGGATGAACAAAACTCCTAAAATGAAATTGAAGCATTTTAATGAAGTTGTATGATATTGTGTCCTGGTTCGTTGAGAGTTTCTGGGGAACAAGAATTCTTAAATTGGTTTCTCTCTAACATTGTCAGCTCAAGCCCTCTCCATGAATACATAATCAGAATAGCAAACAAGTTTAGAGAAAGCTGCCTTGTACTATGAGCTGAATCCATAGACACTTAACAAAAGTATGTTTTTTCCCACACTTGATTGCTTTTTCTTCATTTGGTTGTGAATTCCCCCATTTACTGACTTAGGGAGTGACTATACTAGTTGAGAGATAGATTTTAGAGTGGATTTTTTTTTACCTTGATATTTTCCAACAGGAAACAATTTACTAATTTCTCAAAGAGCAGCCCCTACCAGACACATTAAAAAAACTATCTACTCCCTAATTAATGTTATAGTATCAAACCTTCATTCTGGAGTATTAAATAGCAGTAAGTGCTATGAAAAAATAATAGTCACCCACTTGTGGATGGGTGACTATAGGCAGATGTCTGTTCAGTAGTTTACCCAAGGTTTGAAAGTAGTATAAAGAATAGATCTTCTGATAAGATATCAGGCTACTTTTGGCTAACGGTGGCTTTCATAGTGGCTACACATATTTCTGATGGTCCAGGAGCATTCTCCAGCTGGCCTACAGGCTGATCTTGAATCAGTGTCATGGAAAAGCATGGGTAGATTCAGTGAACATTCGCCAATGCAGATGTGAACATTCGCCAGTGCAGATGTGAACCTAATAATAACAATAATAATAACTGACATGTATCCCATTGAAGGTTGTCGAGGATTTCACATACATGATCTCATTTGAGCCTATGAAGTAGGCACTGAAGATAGTAGCAGCTTGTTGTTACAGATGAAGGGAATGAGGCTTTACGTTGAAAGTTACAAAAGTGAGCATTTTTTTCAAATTTCCTGCCATAGATCTCTGTTCTCTTCAATGTTGGTGTTCCTCCAACAATGCAAAACAAATTACAGCCCATTCATACCTTTCTATCCTGAGCAGCATATGTCCTTGTCTTCCCCTGAGTTCACCATGGAAGACTTCAGGAAAGGTCACAAAACAGGTCAGGGCTTTTCTTTGAGTTCTTTTGACAGCATATGAATATTGGTTATCATGTGACTGGCTCATATTTCTCTCTGGTCATATAGTTATTCGATAAGATCCTTTTTATACTACTTCTGCATTCTTTGTAATGTGCCTACAGCATGCTTCTCCATTGCCCCTTGGGTGATCCTCAACTTCAGTTCTTCAGAAATTATGGTATTCCACTGAGGGTCATTAAAAACACTTTATGATTTCCTAAAGGATATTCAGCTTGCTCTCCTTCTGTTCATTTCTGTCCATTTTCAGTGTTAAGTCAATCACTTATATATTGAACTTTATAGGTTTATCTATCTGACTGACTATCATTGACTGGATAATAGGTATTTTTTATCCTAATAGTTTCTTATGCGGTCAGTTAGGCAGATTATGGATTTCATTGAGGATGTTTTGCATTATTCCAGGGCCTGAAGCAATCAGTGTAGTACCCTCTATAAAAAGTATTTTGAGAACCTGACCATTGTATGGAATCATCTTCCTTTTAGAATCCATAGTGGACATTGCCCATGACAGGTGGCAAACAGATGTGGCAAGAATACGTCTTCCTGTGTTGCATTTGATAATTTCATTCGATAACAATCAAGTAGTCATGGAACAAAGTTATATCTTTCCCAGAATCTTGTATAATTTTTATATGTGCATGGGAAATGTCTTGTAAAAGGTAGCATTTAGTTCTACCAAGGCAAATGCCTTTGTATAGTCAACAAACAATAAGCACTGTAGAATATTGTGTTCTCTATATGTTTCATTTAGTTATATGATAATGAAGAGCTGCTGTGAAATATCACTTCTGTAAGGCTACTTGTCCCCTTCTAATATCCTCATCAAGAGTAACTAGGATCAGGACAAGGAAGGGCCACAGCCAGGCTTGCATCACGGAACCTCGGATGCTATGATCTCTAGGCTCCTGAAGAAAACGGGGTTCCAAAATGGTCTTTTGGGAAGCTGTTCCCAAGACTTGGGGTATGGACTCTTAGGTCTGTGTTCTGTAGGTCAGGCAGCCCTTAGATCAGAGAAGGCCATGTGTTTTATAGGGAGGAAAAGTATCCTGATTTTTTTTCCACCGCTAAAGTCACAAATAGGGAGGTCCTGGTCAGCTAGGGTTCCAGGAAAAGGACAGAATAGAAACAAGTTAATATTTATAGATGGTCTAAAAACTATGGGGGGGAAGGGCAGAAGCAGTGAAATATACAAGATGAGGGTACATTTTACATCTTTTTTGTTTATTTGTTTCATGGATTCTCATGACCAAAAAAACCCATGGCAGTACATCTAGCCTTCCAGTAATGAGCCTTTCCAAATCAGCTATCTGGTCTACAGAAAGTAGACACACCTGGTCGCTGAAACCATACTGAAAGCCTCTTAGCCTGGTAGAGCCTACTTATGCCCTGCTGATAGAATCTTAGAGAGCCCAGCAGTATTCCCCACTGTGATGACACATTATGGAGCAAGCCCTTTCTAAAATGGTTATTTAGAGAAAGTATCACATCATTTTTTATATTCACCAAAACATGTGAGGTTTCAATCAATATTTTATGGGATCTTTGCCTTGTTACAGTGATCTCATGACCCAAAAAGTTTGAAAACCACTACTTCAATATAACATGATAGAACATTTGTCATATAAAGTCATATAACCTCTCTAGGAGTCCAAATCCTACACATCCTTCAAAACTCAGCTCCAGATTTACCTCCTAGATGAAACCTTATTTTTTTATTCAATCTCAGAGTGATCTTCCCCTTCCTTTGACTTCCCTTAGCATTTTGGCATACAGTCTCTGATCTGTTTGCTTACACATCCCTTTAGAAGTCAGTAATGCAGTTTAGCACATAATTATTGTCTGATTATGGAGGATTACATTTTACCCTGCTTCTGCCTTCCTTAAAACACCTAGCATAGACATGGGCTTATAGTTTCAACAACAGTAGCAACAAACATTAAGCATCCACTATTTGCAGAGAATTGTACTGAGTCCTAGGGGAGAAAGAAAAATTAAATAAGACAAGCTCTCAATGTAGTAGATAGAACACATAGACAAAAAAATTTATAATGCAAAAGAATACAAGTGTTTAAGGGAGACACAAAGTATAAGGAGGAAAGGATCATTTCAACAGGAGGATCAGGGAAGGCTTCATGGAAGAGGCGACTTTTGAACTTGGCCTCAAAGTATGGTCAATATTTCAAAAGACAAAGAGGGAGAGAGAGGTCATTATAGGTATAAAAAATAATAAATAAAGGCAAGAAAGACAGGAAGGCACAAAACATGTAATGGACTGACAAATACTCTAGTTTGTCTGGTGAGAAGAGTACGTTATGAGATAAGGATCAGATGGAAAAGCTGTGCCAGGTTATGGAGCACCAAGCACCCCAAGCCTCCTCAGGGTTTGCCGCCACCACAGGTTCTTGCATCTGCTTTGATAAAGGAAAGCAACTCAAAATGAGTTAACAAGCTTACTTTAATCAGTCAAACATATATGGTTTACCTCGTTCAGGGGAAAAAGCTCAGCACCCTGAACTTCAGAGTATGCAGGCAGAATTAAACAAGACAGAAACAGATCAAGTAGACAGCTTTCCAAACTGTCTAACCATTACATCCATACCAAATCAACATCTGGGTTTCAACATCTGGGTTTTTCAAAGCCAGGGGGCTCTGGACAACGGCTTCCCAGAATCCAGATCAAATCACAGAACACTTCTCAAAGTGAGCCCCAAAACAAAGCCTCAAATCAGGGTTTATATACCCTTCTCCTGGCTCAGAGAATGTAACAACCTTATTGACTCACTGGCTAATCAAGAAGTATCTACTGAAAAACAAGCCTCCCACCCCAGACTCCAGGTGCACTTTAGCCTAGGGGCAGGGAAGATCTTCAAAATTTACATTCCCATTATAGGTTATTGAGGTTATTGAATGCCAGATAAAAGTATTTTATTGAAGAATTTTTAAATGGCATGTGTATAAGAAATATGGAGAATTGATTGGAGAGAGAAGAGGAAGAGACAGAAAGATAGTAAATTTGTCATAAATATTTCCTTGATTGAATTTGTTTGTTTTGATCGTGCAATATTATTTTAGAGTTAGTGTTCTTGCTAGTTCTTTTAAGCCTTCATGCTGAATCTATAGCCCAGATCTTCAGTGTCTATTTTATATGTGAAAGGGAAAAATATCCTTTTTCTGAAAGTATGCAAGGTAAGGGTAGGGAATTAAAGCATGGTCCACAGTGTCATATTCCAGTCCTCTCTTTCTTATTTTTATTTTATTTTATTATTTCTTATTATTGTTCTTATTCTTAAACTCAAAATCTTTGCTATGGGAGTCATCCTCATTTTAATTCAGTAAGCTTTTTATTAACAGTTTGCTATGTGGAAGACACTACTTTAAAATGGCATTCTCTTGTTTTTTTAATGAATGAAAGAAAAAGCATTTATTTAGCACTTACTATGTGCCAAACTGAACTAAGTGGAAAGAGTCTGTTCACTCAAGACTCCCGTATTTTAATGGAGGAGTGGTGGCCAGGAGGGGGTGTTTTGATCTAGGAAATTACAGGATTGATGAATGGAATATAAGGCAGAACACTGATATGTCCTTTCCAGAGGCAATGGTAGTATGGATTTGATTAGTTCTAGAGAATAAGAGGTGAATGTGTTACTAAAGTTAGATGTCCTGTTTCTTTGGTCAGTGCTGTAAGCATTTGTGCCAGAGTCACCTAGGACCCAAGTATTACAGAACTAGAAGGTCTTAAAGGACCTGAGGAACCTGAAGATGGACTGTGGTTCCAGCTATCCAAACAACCACAAGACCAAGAAGTAGCTGTTCTAGAACTTAGACCCCATCTTTGGCGTTCCCCAACTTGTCTACTCTATCCGAAACACTGCTCCACTCATCCAGGATATATGTGCTGTGCCCGCCCTGTGCTGTGTGTGAGAAGGTTCAGAGGAAGAAATGAGAGGCCTACCATCTACCAGCTGGCACCACCCCCTGCTACCTAACTTTGCTCATTGACATGTTCCCACATAAGCCAGTCCCACTGGTTTTTCCATGAGATGGGGCTGGAAAGAGTTGCCGATCAATTGAAACTGGTAGGACCTGGTAGTGATTGTAAGCTGGGATGGAAGACACTATTGCTTTATGACCCTTCCATCTCATTTCCTGTTTTTTTGTAATGAAATTCAAGAATAGCCCCCCCCCAAAAAAAAAAAAATCAGAGTTCTTAAAGCAGTGAGTATATTGGAGGGAAATAGGGTAGTAGGACAGAAAATGGCCCAGGCAAAAATGAGGAGGCAGGATCTTAAGGAGCTCGGAGCTGTGTAACCTGGCTCTTCCTGCTTTGGAGGATGGTACAGCTGCAGGACAGACAGTGGCCAGGGCAAATGAGTACGATCCCAGTCCTCTGTTTCAACTTCCAGGACTCTGCCTCCTTATATGGAATAGGAAAAGCACTCCACTGGAGGATAAGAACCCTGGGTTCTAATCTCAGCTATATGACTTTGGACAAGTCACTCGATCTGGGCTCCGTGTCCTCTCTCCTCTTTAAAATGAGTGGGCTGACAAGGGGATCTCTAATGACCTTTCCAATGATAACATCCTGCGACCTCCCAGACTGCCTCTTCTTGACTTGAACATTCAGCAAAAACCAAAAGTACTCATTTGTCATGTTTCTCAGTCAATCTATGTGACTGAAAATCCTGGCTTTATCCCCTGAAAATATTAAATACTTTAAGAGGCTCAGAAAGTTGTTTGGAATCCTCAAATTCTGTTCAATAGCACTGTTAACTATAAAACATGGGTAGGAAAAAATTCTCTTTTTTCAGTATCATAGAATGCTAAGCTTCAGGTACATTAATCCATACTTGTACAAATGCAGCTAATAAAGTCATCATAGCAAAAATGTGCTTACTTACTCTATCAGTTTATATTTTACAATTTCATATGATAGGAGACCTGATATTTAGTACACTTTTGTTTTTTCACTAATAACAATAACAAAATAACTTCTTATCTCTCAAAGACAAAGAACACTGTCAAAAAAATTAAGCCCAAGTGAATAAAGCCAAAATAACTCAGAATTTTTAAGTGTAATGTTTGCATTGTTAATGGTAAAGGGAGTGAGAAAAGGCATTCATTTTGCATACATTTTTTAAAAGATATGAACCATTGCATAAATATAAAATTTGGACCGGCATATGAAGTAGGAAGACCACCCAATGTAGGGTGGGCTGTGGTTCCAGCTACCCCAGCCCAGCCCAGTTGGCATTAGCTAGCTCACAAAAGTTAAAAGTGGACAGAAAAATTAGGACAAGTCACACACTGCCTATTTTACCACTAAAGTGGTAATAAGTACCTAATGCTCCATATCTGCTATCTTGGGCCCTCATCTGCTGCCTGGGGATCACATCTGCCATTTGGGCTTCATATCAGCCGCCTCAGGCTCTCCAGCTGCTCTTAATCTTGCCAGATTGTACCATTCCTCAGGCATAGCAATTATCCCCATTGGCATGTGCATCATATGCAGTGTGACTATACTCTAGTGAGGCTGATTACATAAGTCCCATGTTAAAATGGGTCTGTGGAATCATAGATGTAGAGCTGAGAGGGACTTCAGAGGCCAGTGAATCAGGCCCCTTTATTTCTCAAGTGAGGAAATTGAGGATGAAGGGGGCAGGTGATTTGCCCAAGGTCATACAAGTAATAAATACCCAAAGTGGGAATTGAACTGAGGTCTTCTGACTCCAGAGCCAGTGTTTTTTACTTCCTCTGTACCATGCAGCCTCAATCCTGACCAGTCTTTATTTCCATTCTCTGAAAGCAGGGTCCAGGGCCAACCGAGCCCCCATCAGCATAGTGCCAGTACACTTTATCCCTGCAATTTTATTTGGCTTAAAAGCTCACATTTACATAATGTTTTAAAGTTTAAAATGCTTTGCATATATTATCTCATTTAATCATCACAACAACCCTATGAGATAAGGACTATTATTATCCTCATTTTATAAATGAAGAAACTGTGAGTCTAAGAGGCGGAATATTTTCCTTAGAACCACACAGCCAGTAAAGGGCAGAGGTGAGCTTTAAGCCTAGGTCTTCTTGAGGCTTCTAGGTGGTACAGTGGATAGAGAACTGGACCCAGGGTCAGGAAGATACGGGCTCAGACACTCCCTAGGTGCACAACTATAAAATAGGGATAATAGTATCATCTTCCTCCCAGGATCAAATGAGATGTTTCCTTCCTTCCTTCTCAACTTCTAATTCACTGTTGCTCCATATAAGAATAAGCAGACTTTTCCACTGTATGAAATATGGGCACTTTCCTTTTCATTTGGAGTCATTACCATCATTTGTTGAAATGAATGGATCATTTGCACTTGAAATAAAGGATCTAAAATATTCCAGAGCAGCATACTTCAGTGACTGGGATGTGTTAGCACAGAGCCTAAAACATAGTAAGTGCTTATTAATTTTTCTTCATTTATTCATTCACTGACCTCTTGGAATGACTGGAATCTGTTTCACATTCTAATCCTTTGCATTCTCTTGCCAATTACCCTGAAATATCCTAACTGCGTAATTTAGATAATGCTTTCTCTAAAGTTACCAGTGATCTATTGGCCTTTTCTCAGCCCTCATCCTTCTTGGCCTCTCTTCAGCATTTGGCACTGATGATCATCTCTCTTCCACTGTCATCCTTCCTTCTTTTCTGGGTTTTCATGGCACTGAGCTCTCCTGGTTCTACCTTTACCTTTACCCTTCTCAGTGTTCATTGGATCATCATCTGTGTCCCAACACCTTTGCTGATATACAGTGGCTGTATATCAGGACCCACTTTCTCCTTCTACATACTCTGTTAGAGATTCAGTCAGCTCCCATGGGTTATTAATGAAAATATCCTCACCACATATATGGCTCAGATTGATCCAGTTCTCGTGTCTCTCTGGAACTCTGGCTGCCACCTCACTAGCTGCCAGCTGGACATCTCCACCTTAGATGGTCTCCCTACCACAAATATCTTCCCTTTCCAGTTCATCTTTCATATGGCTTGTTGTTGTTCCGTAATATTTGACTTTTCATGACCACAGCATGCCAGGCCCTTCTGTCCTCCACTACCTCCTAAAGTCTGTCCAAGCTCATGTTCGTTGCTTCCATAACACTCTCTATCTCATCCTCTGCTATCCCCTTCTCCTTTTCCCTTCAATCTTTCCCAACATTAGGGTCTTTTCCATTGAGTCCTGTCTTCTCGTTATGCAGCCAAAGTATTTAAGCTTCAGTACCAGTATTTTATCTTCCAATGAATAGCCTGAATTATTTTCTTTAAGTATTAACTGATTTGATCTCCTTGCTGTCTAAGGGATTCTCAAAAGTCTTCTCCAGTAGTACAATTTGAAAGCTTCAGTACTGTAGCACTCAGTTTTCCTTATCATCTAACTCTCACAGCCATACATTGCTACTAAAAAAAAAACCATATGGACCTTTGTCAGTAAGGTGATGTCTCTTCTTTTTAGTATGTTGTCCAGATTTGCCATAACTTTCCTTCCAAAGAACAAGTATCTTTTAATTCCATGGCTACAGCCACCACTTGCAGTGATCTTTGAGCCCACGAATATAAAATCTGACACTGCTTCCTTTTTTTCTCCCTCTATTTGCCAGGCAGTGATTGGGACCAATTGCTGTGATCTTCGTTTTGTTTTTTTTTTTTGTTTTGTTTTTGTTTGTTTTTTTGCTTTTTATGTGCAGGGGGTAAGGCAAGGAAATTGGGGTTAAGTGACTTGCCCAAGGTCACACAACTAATAGAGCTTAGTTTTTTTTATGTTAAGCTTCAAGCCAGCTTTTACACTCTCCCCTTTCACCCTCACCAAGCAGATTCTTAATTCTTCACTTTCTGCCATCAGAGTAGTATTGTCTGCTACCAGACTGATCATTCTTAGTACACAGCTTCCTGGTCAGAAACCTTTCGTAACCACTTCTTTCCTCTAGGATGGAGCATCATCTCCTTTGTTTGGCATTAAAGCCCTTACAGTTTTCCTCTAGCCTGTCTTTCCAGATTGATGTCACATTGTTTCTCCTCACAGTCTGTTTCTGCCAAAATGGCCTTCTGACTGAACATAATCATCCATCCCCCACCACCATGCCATTGTACACACACACTCTCTCTTAATTCTCTCTCTCTCTCTCTCTCTCTCTCTCTCTCTCTCTCTCTCTCTCTCCCTCTCTCTCTCTCTCCCTCTCTCTCCTCCCCTCCCCCCCCCTCTCCTCTCTCTCTCTGTCTGTCTCTCTCTCTCTCCCCCATCTCTTCTCTCCCGTCTCTTCCCCCCCCTCTCCTCTCTCTCTCTGTCTCTCTCTGTCTCTCTCTTATTTCCTTCAAAACTCAACTCAAGTACCACCTCCCACATGAAGACGCTCCTTGTCCTCACCTCCCAGTTGTCAAAAGCTCTCCAAAATTACTAGTCTATGTTGTATTGGCTTATCTGTGTATATGTGGTCCTGCTTTCTGCCCCCTCTTCCCACCAAGCTGCTTGAGGGCAGGAGCTTTTATTTTTGTGTCTCCATAACACCTATTACACTGCCCAGCACACAGCAGGTGTTTAATTAAATGCTTATTGAATTGAGTTAAAGATAACCACCTTTCCAAGGTCCATGTGTAACCAGCTAGTACACTGTTATTACTCCCTGTGCTTTAATAATCATGTGCAGTAATTGTCATGATCCTCATTTTACAGCTAAACAAACAGGCCCAGGATGAATACAGAAAAAGAGCAAGTCTTTCAGCATCATTTTCTTTCTGAATCCTTATGCCTTCCTTCATTTCCAGTCTTCTCCCGTCCTCTTGTCCTCCCTGCACTGTAGGATCCAGCCATACTGGCTTGTTTTCTGAGCCTGACACGTAATATTTCATCTCCTCTCTGTGTCTTTGCAGTAGATGATATTCCCCATACCTGGTAATATGCCTCTGGGATCCTTACGCATACCCTGGTTCTTAATTATTATTATTTATGCTATAAAGCCATGCCAGGAGATTTCGAAGAAATGAACAGGATTCTCTGAGCCCAGAAATCTTATTGCAGTTTTGCTGACTTAAAGCTGCAATAAGACTTTTGGAAACCCCACATATATATAAATTATATTTTTATATTTGAGTTATTATAATCACTATTATTTATCACTTTATTGTGCTTTGCATGGGAAGTGACTAAGTTCTTGTTGCAAATTATCTCAACATATTATTGCAATTATTGGAAGACATTGAAAATATCTTATGAAAAATAATTCAATGTATGGGCTAATATAATACAACAAACATAACTCAGTTCACAAAATATGTCCATACCACTGTTTTCAGCTATTAATAATTTTCGGGATAAGTCATAGACACATTCCAATTATGAATTATTTCCTAATGGAAGAACTTTTAGTACCATGACTCCACTATAGTTACTCACAGATAATTTTAGTAAATTCTTACTTTGTTTTTTACTTAATAAATTTCCAAGAGCGGTGTGATGGAAGACCCAAAACAAATGCTTCTCTGTTACATCTCTGTATCGTACATTTCTCCAGGGGTTCGTTTGCATGCTATTTTCTATTTCATGTGCTTTAAATGTTAACATTTCATCATTCAGACTAAAGTACCATATGTGAAAACCATTAAAACTTTCATCAGAAAGAACATATTCTTCATCAGTAGGAATAAGTCTCACTGTGGAAGAAGCCAGTCTATTTATGAAAGTGTTCAATTTCAATGAGTTAAGCCAGAGTGACCAACAGTTATTAAAAGACCTCGTGTGTGTCCTCTGTGTAAAGATGTAAACATATGCTGCCTGGTTAAATAGGACTTATGTGGCATGTATATTTTGTCATTTTAGGCCAAGGGTAAAGAGCGACAATGGCTGAGACACCAATCTAGTGGGGAGTTGGATGATACCAAAATAATCGATGGATTGACTGGAGAAAAAGCAATCTACAAACGTCGGGGAGAAATGCATCCAGAAGTAAGCAATTCAGGGTTCAGTGACCTCAGAAAAGTGAGCCCGATGACTGATGGAGTCTTGTGTACTTTAGCTTTCTTTGGTGTCACCTGTTTTTACTTATCCATTTGCTAGCATCATCAGAAAAAGTATGAAATTTAAACATGGCGGTAAAAAAGGAATTGGGAAGAAAATAACATTGAAGATAGCCATATTATCCCCAACAAGTGATAACATGAAACATTTTCAATGTGAAAACACAAAACATTTTTAGTGTCTTCCCATTTTTTTTGTTTTTTTAAGTTTTTATTGAAAATATGACTGATAAAAATACTAAAAGAGAGGGTCTTTTCCCTAATTGAAGTATGATCAGTATATACAAATTACTTGCTCAGTTTAGTGGAGAGGCCCTGACACTTAGAATCAGGAAGACCTACATTCAGATCCTGCATCAGACACTTATTAGCTGTTTGACTCTGGGCAAGTCACTTAACCTCAATCTGCCTCAGTCTCCCCATCTCTAGAAAATGAGTTGAGCACAGTAGGCCCTGAGGTCCCTTCTGTCTCTATATTTGTTACTCTTTGACGACATATAAGTGGTACAAGCTCAAAAATAGGCAATGAGGGTGAAGTGTTTAGTTGCCAAAAGAGATCGGTGATTTCCTATCTTCGTGGGTAGTCAAAATTGCTACCTAGTCATTTACCATGTTAAAATGTTGACTCAGAGAAAGTATCTTGATAGTTGGGGGACTCTTGTTTCTATGTCATTGGCATAACAACAGTTACATCTCTGGGCAGCTGTTTCTCTTCACTGACTCACATCATAGTAATCAAATATCCTTAAAGGAATGTTTGAAGTCGTTAGTGGTTGATCATGGCAGTGTATATGGCTATTGTACTTAATTTAGGTGAGTTAACACCCATTTTCCAGAAAAGTATTAACCGTTGAGCCAAACTGCCCCTGCCTAGTATCCATCATGTTTTGAAGTCCCTTGGTCATGAGATCATAGACCAAGAAGTAAAAGGGAACATTTCCTTAAATTTGCTAAGTCTCCTCTCTATAAAACTTGCACATACATGAGCCTGATGCGTGCAATGCCAGATTAATTTGGAACTGGTCAATTAAAGGAAAGATGCAATAGTCATTCCTTTACACCTTGCATATTGACTAGGAAGAGTACGGAGTTCAGTTGAATCTAGACATTTCACATTTCAGTTGACAAGATTTGTGGCTTCATTGTCTCTAGTATAGTGGAAAGAAGAGAAAATAAGCAGGTCAGCAATCGGTGGAGATGGGTAATAAGGTTTACTAAAGAGAAAAGAAATACTCAAGTACATTTTTTTCTTAAACCTTTTGCCAGAACATCTCTTCAAACAACTTTGTTCAGGAATTCAGACATCTTATGGCATATGGGAAAAATGATTTTGGAGTAGGAAAGGATGGGAAGAAACCCTTTGTACCAGTGATTGTTAAAGCAGATGTGGGTTTTTCCCCTGAGGTATTTATACCTATAACCAGAATTGAGGCATTAATTAAGAGTGAGTTGGGTTTTTTTTTACTATTATAATTATTATTATTTTGGGAAAAGTATTAACTGCAGTAGACTAACTTTACAAGGTTGGCTTGGGCCCTCTTTGAAATACTATGGTATTCTAAAACATTCTCATATGGCTGCTGCCACAAGCAGATGTCTAAGATTCCATTTTCTGAAGCAAAATCTACAGAAAACCTTTCTACCTGCTGCTCACTAAGAAATGAACCCCAGGGTCCCTCACAGGAAAGACCTTGTGCTTTGAGAGCTAATGTTCTCAGCTTATATAAGGGAGCAATATTCACTCCCAGCATAATTTACTCTCCTGGATCACTCACGAGATGAACGATACAAAGCTCCTTAGTTTATTAGAATTTCCCACTTGATCATTGTGGGATTTGTTTGTTTTTCTCTCAGCTTGGGAGTCCCCAGCAGAAACCCAAACGTCTTCGGCTCTTGGTAGATGTGTCTGGCAGCATGTACCGCTTTAATGGGGTGGATGGTCGACTTGAGCGCTCCATGGAGGCTGTCTGCATGGTCATGGAGGCTTTTGAAAACTATGAAGAGAAGTTCAAGGTAACTGAATCCGCAAAAAATTCAGAAAAGAATTTAACACATTTTATCCAAAACCAGGCAAAGCGTTAAATGATAATGCATCACTGATATAGACTGCATGCAGCAATGGAAAAAAAAAATTGTGATCTAGTAATCTAGGCAAAAAAATCATTCATTAGTGTAAGGAAATTGAGTCTTCCATTTTATCTGTTTCTAAACAGCAAAATAATATCACCAAGCTATTGAGACAAGAACTTACTCTTCAACAAAAACTGCTGGCGGGGTGGCCAGGTAGCACAGCAAGTAAGAGCACTGGCCTCAATGTTGGGATGACCTGGGGATCGAATCGGGGCTCTGATACTTAGCAGAAATAACTGGCCGTGTAACCTTGAGCAAGTTACTTAACCCCAGTTGCTTTAAAAAAAAAAAAACACTGGGAAAACTGGAAAATAGTCTTGCAGAAACTAGTGATAGACCAGCATCTCACACAATATAACAAGATGAGCTCAAAATGGTTACATGATTTAAACATGACGAATTTAGGGGAGCATAGAAAAAAATCACCTATCAGATGTATGGATGAAGGAAGAGTTCATTACCAAACAAGAAACAGAGAGCATTGCAGGAGGTGAAATGGATAATTTTGATAAAATTTAATGAAAAGTTTTTGCACAAAACCAATGCAGCCAAATTAGGATGAAAGCAGGAAACTGAGAGGAAAAAATTTACAACAGGTTTCTCTGATGAAGGTCTCGTTTCTCAGTTATATAGGGAACTGAGCCAAATTTACTGATAAATAGTCAAAGGATATGAATAAGCAGTTTTCAGAAGAAGAAATCAAAGCTATTGATACTCATATGAAAAAAAAAATGCTCTAAATCTCTTTTGACTAGAGAAAAGCAACTTAAAACAACTCTGACGTACCACCTCACCCCTATCATATTGGCTAACATGACAAAAGAGGAAAATGACAAATGCCAGAGAGGATGTGGAAAAACAGGGACACTAATGATGTACTGTTGGTGGAATTAAAAACCAGTCCAACCATTCTGGAGGACAATTTGGTATGACATCCAAAAAGCCATAAAACTTCATAGCTTTTGACCCAGCAATACCATTACTAGCTCTGTATCTCAGAGAGAAAAAAGAAAAAGGACATATATATATACAGAAATATTTCTAGCAGCTCTTTTTGTGTTGGCAAAGAATTAGCAAATGAAGGGATACCCAGCTGGAAAATGGTTAATCAAGTTGTGGTATATGATTGTAATGGAATACAGTTGTGCAATAAGACATGATAAGCAGGATGGTCTGACAGCTATTCTGATTAATACAGTTAATGATAAGTATATGGTTCTGGTTTGTTGTTTTCTCTTTGGGTTTACCACATGGGGATGAATGGCAGAAGAAAAAGCTAGAATGGAAAGAATGGAAAGAAGTTATTCTGGACACTTTTTCTTATGCCTAGAAAGATTTTTTTTTCAAATTATATTGGTTACTGATGTTGTGGTTCTTAAGTATTGGGTGCTAGATGATATTATAAATGTATGATTTTTATAAGAATCTTAAAGTTTTACATACACAATAACCATAGGGATAGTTCCATACTTGGAAGTGCTCTACATTCCTTCCAGGCAATTTATTTACTTTGGGCACTGCACAATCACATATCTCCTTCATATAAGGAAAAAAATTAAAGCTTCTAGAAATCATTGAATAATCCTTCTCAGTCACTATTATATGTCCTCTGAATAATAAGAATCAGAATAGGGATCAGGATCTCACCTGAAATTGCGTTAGTACGTTCCCTGTACCCCAAGATGACAAAACTCCCTCTCCCAAAGTATGTCAGCACTTTCTCTAAAAGTTACCATCTTAGAGTGTAGCCCGAGCACTGACAGTTTAAGCTGACCTTCCAGGCTCATACATCTGAATATATCCAGGCAGGACTTGAACGCAGGTCTTAAGACCAAGCTCTTTATCCAGTACACCATAGCTGCTGCTACTGCTGCTACTACTACTACTACTAATGATAATAATAGCATTTATATAGCATTTGAAATTTTGCAAAGACCACACGAGATCCTTCTGCAGACCAGTACTACTGGGACCACCAAGAAAAAAGTACTTTTTGCAGTGTAATTTTCCTCACCTATCTTCAACACTTGCATTTTCTAGGTGATGAAAGGATGGAGGAGATAGATGTTGTGAAGATACCTGTGGGGCTAGATCTTTGTGATGCCCAAACACTATCGTAAAAAGTAAAAGATCTAGGAGTTTGATTATTTCTTTTGTCTACACAACCCCTAACAATTGGTTTGACTGTTTTTTAGAACTAAATAGACTTTTTTTTTTTTTTGGCTGCATTGACCAACAGTTCTGACACTGGGTAGACACGATCTTCCTCAGTAGGGGAAATGAGCATGTGGGCAGACTCGTGGGAGCCAAGAAACTTGAAAGGGAAGAGAGCTTTGCAGAGCTTCATCTGATGTCATTGGAACAATAAGAATTTTAACCATCAGCTGAAAGGAAGTAAAAAGTCGTTTTCATTTATAGCCCACTTATTCCCACCCACTGCAGGAAAACCGCTTGTGTTTCAGGAAACTGATCCTGTTGTGCAAATTACTGCATCAAGTCCTTCAGCATAGACAGTCTGCCTGGTACCATCCTGGAGCGGTGCCCCCCAGGGCCACTCTGGAATCAGATTTGCCAAGACCTCCACACTCTTCTGTACGGGAATCTTAAGGAGATTTTGTCACTTTGTTAGTGCGTAATTCAAGACTTAAAATAAAGCAGACCTCAAGGATATTTGCTAAGGGTAACTTTTGCAAGTCCTCAAATCCTTCCCATCCTTTCTTTTTCTACTGTTATCACCCTATCACCCTGGAGTCAGGACCTTGGTCAAAACCCAGCCTCAAACACTTGCTCGCTGAGTGACCCTGACCAAATCACTTAACCCTGTCTGCCTCAGTTTGAAATGAGCTGGAGAAAGAAATGGCACACCACTCCAGGACCTTTGCCAAGAAAATCCCAAATAGTGTAATGAAGAGTTGGGCAAGAAACAACTGAACAATAGCAAAAGAAAATGGAGATAAGAATAGTACCCACCTCTCAGGGTTGTTGTGATGATCAGTCAGCCAGTAAACATTTATTAAATGCCCCTGCAAGCACAATGTTAAGCACCAGAGGTACAAGAAAGGCAAAAGGCAGTCCCTCAAGGAACTCACATTTGATCAAATAAGATAATATTTGTAAAGCATTCTGCAAACCTTAAAACACTATGTAAATGCTATGATTATTATTTCTTTGTTATCACCCACCTCAACTGTTACAGTAGCTTCGTTCTTACCAGGTCTTTCTGACTCTATTCACTCTTCTCCCCAGAAAATGAATGAATGAATGAATTGAAAAAAACTTTTTAGTTTTGTTTGTTCATTTTTGAGACTGGATTTGCCCATCACACCCAGGCTGAAAATGCTGCTGTCATTTATAGGCTGATCCTCCTAACAGATTCTCCAAGGAGTTCTGACCTGCTTATTTCTGGCCTGGACTGGCTTGCCTGTCCTTAGGCACCCTGGTGGTCCCCAGCTACCTGACAATAGGGCTTGCCCTATTGATGCTGGACCAAGTCTCCCTTAGCCCTGTACAGCTCAGAAGTCCCAAACTCAAGTGATCCACTGGCCTCAGCCTCTGTGGTAGCAGGGATTGTAGCTGTGTGCCACCACACTGAAGGGATGCCTACTTTTTACAAACATTCTACTTACCAAGCACTAGGGACACAAAATACAAAAATGAGACAATCTCAGACCTCAGGGTGCTCGCATGCTAATGAAGGAGATAATATGTACATATGTAAACATCTACACAGCGCTTACCAGGTAACCTTAGGGGAGATGAGGAAAGGCAAAGAGGGTCATGTGAGCTAGCTCTTGAAAGGAGGCAAGGAACTCCTTCAGTTTCCCTTCTCCATGCCTTGAAAACATTTAGCTTCATCAACCTTTTTTCCTTTTGTCTCAATGAAAGAGGTACATCTTGATAAGGCTGGTACCTTTGTGCCTGGCCTTCACCAGCCTCTTCTAGGACCCAACAGTCATTCATTTTCTCATAAACCTCCATTTCCTACTTCTCCAATAGCTCTTTCCCAATACCCTTCCATCTATCAACCAATCTCCCTCTTATCCTCCACATCCATATTTGTTAAATACTTTGAAATAACTTTTACATTCAGTCTTATTAAATAATCAGAGATGCCAACTAAAACAACATTGAGGTACTGCCTCATATCTATAAAATTAGCATAAATAAAAGCAATGAAATGCAGTGCTAGTGGGAATGTAGAGAAACAGGTGCATTTTCATTGTTGGTAGAATTATAAGCTTGCGGGATTTTTTTAATGAACAGTCTGATGATGTGCAGTAAAAGTTACAAAAATAATCATACCCTTTAACCCAGTTAAATATCTGGAGAGATATCAAAAACAAAACAAAACAAAAAAAGCTATCTGTTAAACATATTCATAAAAAACTCATGCAAAAAAAAAATTGGAAGCAACTTGCTGTCCAACAGGGGGATGGTCAAGTACATTGTGACACATTAATGTAGCAGAATACTGTAATGAAATTAAGATTGAAAAGTATGAGGCTGGGGCGGCCAGGTAGCACAGCGAGTAAGAGCACCGGCTCCAGTGTCTGGACGACCTGGAGATCGAATCCTGGGCTCAGACACTCAGCACCACACCCAGAAATAACTGGCCGTGTAACCTTGAGCAAGTTACTTAACCCCAATTACTCATAAAAAAAAAAAGTATGAGGATTATAAGGAAATATGGAAGAATCTGTGTGAAATAATGTAAAACATAAAAAGCAGAGCCAGAGGGATGGAGTGTGTACTCTAGTTATAAGAGGAAAGGTCAGTGAAAATAAAGGAACAAAAAAGGATTCCTGAGGGAGAATAACTGAAAAGAGAGTGACTAAAAGTTGTGATATTTTTGTGAGTTTAAATTCATTTAAATATATGAGTAATTGCAAAGCAACCTTAATGTTAGTATTGATATTCCATTATGTCAAAAGGTTTAACTAACAAAAATTTAATTAAGTGAAAAACATAACCAACAGCATGAAAGACCAGCATTTCCCTCCCTCTGCACAGCTATTTTTCTATAAAGAAAGTAAAAAAAAAATTTTTTAATGCTTCTTTTATTAGAGGAAATAGTATAAATCAACTGAGTTTCATGTTTACAGTAAATTTAGGGTTGGGATTTCCAGGGAGGTGGCAGGGGCATCATAGGGAGACAAGCATTCAATAACTTCTTAACATTCATGGATCTACAGCCAATCTAATTGGTTAACATCTAATGGCATCTGCTGGCCAATATCATTGACAGTAAAATTATAGTTAAAATGCTAAACGGTCTCAGACAAGGTTGGAGGTTTTTAGAAAGCCAAGTATATGACTATTTATCCTGAAAGATTTGTGATAATTTTCAGAAAATGTTACAAAAATGTTTCATAGTTTAAGAGTTGGGGTTATTCAACCAATTCAGCCTTTCTTGAACTTCACTAAAAATTCATGTCAATCACTCAGCAAGCATTGCCAGACAGTGTTTTAGGGGATGTGGAAAAAAGCAAAAGGAATCACTGACCCAAAGTCTCTCACAGTCTAGCCTGGGAAGACGACATGTCTGTTCCTGGGTATGTTTATGTGTACTTGTATATACAGAAGAGTCACAGCATAATTTGGGGGAGCTGGAGGTATCTGGAAAGGCTTCATGTAGAAGGAGGTGCCTGAGCTGAACTCAGAAGGAAAGAAGGGATCCCAGGGGAGAGGCACAGACACGAGCATGAGAAACAGAAATGACCAGACTGTAGGGTGCAAGAAGGGGAGTAACATGTGATTAGACTAGAAAGGTGGTTTGGGATCAGGTTGTAAAATGCGTCATATACCAAACACAGGAAGTGATGTGTGACCCTGGAGCTACAAGAGAACCCCCTTAGTTTTTCAGATAAGAAGAATAAGAGCTGGTCATTCTCACACTTTAGAAAATTACTTTGACCACTCTGTGGAGACTCGGAAGCTAGAAGGGATGAAGGCCTGAACTAGGGTGGTGGCCATGTAGGCTGTGAGGAGGGGTCAGATGCCAGAGAGGTTGTGGAGTTAGACTGGAGAGACATAGTAAAGGAGTCAGAGACACACAGGGTGCTTACAAACCCGGCTGAGCGGGAGAATGGTGGTACAGATCCATAATGCCTCTGCTCACAGTGCTGTCTTTCAGATACCAGAAGTGTTAGGAATGAGACATGAATCAATGTTATAAATAATCTTATTCCTAATGTCACTAGAATCAGCCTCTCTGCAGTAGAGTCCTTCCTCATAACAAAGAAAAACAATTAAACAAAACCGTCTGATGGCACCTGAGCCTCACAGCGTGTGCCACATCCTGAGTCTCTGATCCCCTTCCACTACCGCTGCTACCACTGATGACAATGGTGATAGTAGCTACCGTTTACATAGAACTTGGAGGTTTTCAAAGCACCCTCCACCTGTTGTCTCGTCTGATCCTCACAACAAGCCTGGGAGGTAGGTGCAGAGGAGAAAACAGAAGCTAAGAGAAGAAAAGGTTTACCCAGAGTTGCAGGGTGAGTGGGTGTCTGAGGAAGAATATGCACACAGGTTATCTTCACCCTGCGAGAGGAGGAAAATGCTTTTTATCATTGGCTGCTGCACTGAAAGCTGAATTCAGATATCTTTCAGTGTTCTCATTCACATTCTTTCCAGTCACATATATTGGTCTTCTGGTTTGATTTGCAAATCTTCCCATGTATCTACTAATCCTTTATAGCCATTATTTCTTATGACATAATTATATTCATATACTATAGTTTGTTCAGCTTTTGCCCAATGAATACATATTATATCTATTTTATAACTGTAAAAAGTACTCCTGTAAATATTTTGTCACTTAGAGATCACGTCCTACATGTCTTTCTATCTGTTGTAGCCTTGCAAAAAGTAGGTACTTGATAAATATTTGTTGATTGATATTGGTGTTCCTTAGGTTTTTTTTTTATTCCAAAGTTGCCTGAAGGTTCCCAATAATTATAGTAAGAAATTCTTATATTGGGCCAAAACCTCTTTCTCTATAATATTGTCTTCTAGATGATACCTCTCCAGATTTTTGAGGACAGTTATCATATTTACACACATTCCCCATGTTTCCTCTTTTTCAGGTTATATATTCTCAGTTCCTTCAAAGGTTTTTCCTAACGCATAGTTTTCAGATTGTTCACTAACCTTAATATTCTTCTCTGGATATGGTCGACTTTGTCACAGTTATTCCTAAAAGGTGTACCTGGAACTGAACACAGTTCCACAGAAGTGGCACTGTTACCTGATTTTGGGTTTGCTGGTGGTGGTAGTTGGGTCAAAAGTACATGTAGATTTCTGACTGTTGAATTCTCTTGCATATAGTATGACATCGCTGGGCACTCTGGAGATGGTTATGTTAACCTGGTTCCATTGGATAAAGTCCCCAAGGACAATAAAGAAAGACTTCAGATTCTGAAGGTAAAGACATTCTGAGGATACTTCTGTGTACTGAAGGCATCTGTGGGTATAGAAAGTGTCTTTTGGTCACTAAAAACATACAGTGAAGAGAAGAGATGTAAACAGGAGGTTTTTTATTTTCTAACATTAATGCACCACCTCGAGGTGCAATATCTTTCACACAACCCTGGACCTCCAACAAAGAGAATCTAAATCTAAAGTCATCACATTCCCTCTTCTCCTCTCAGGTTACTCTACTTAGAATCCTGCTGCTGTGACTATATCAGGTCCTACATCCACTTGTTTACTTGTCTGTGCTGTTCTCTAAAATATATTGATGTTATAAAGAAGGTTTTGGGGGAGGGGGCAAGGAAGAAGAAAGAAAAGAGAAAATACACTGAGTTTTCTCTCATGCTCTCTTCCACACTAAATTTTTTAATTTTGTGAATAGCTTTTAACCACAGGTAGAAAGAACAATTACAGTAGTTGCCCAGAAAACCAAAACATAAAAGGAGGGGATTTTCCTCTGTCCCTATAGCCAAGAAGAAATAACTTGAGGACTCAGCTTTATATCATGTAACTTCTCGATGATCTTTTGCAAAAGTAGTGAAAGCATATCTAGTCCTCAGTATCCATGGTAATAGCTAATATACACCCATAGCTGCTATTGAAAATGTCCTTTGTTTAAAGGGGCTTCTTCACCAAGATTTTTGATCCACATCTTCTGCTCACAGACAATGCATGCTCATACACAATTCTGCATGAGTGGAGACCATACTTTAGAAGGAACAGAGCATGCCATCACTGAGATTGCCAAAGAGGATGCTGATGAGTACTTTGTCATTGTCCTGAGTGATGCTAACCTGGAACGGTACGGCATCCCCCCAGCAAGCTTCGCCCGGGTCTTGACGGCCAACCCCCAAGTTAACGCTTTTGCCATATTCATTGGATCTTTAGGTGACCAAGCACTAAGGTATGTGTTCTTGTAGAATCAAACAGTGGAGATGTCTGTGAGATGTGTCCTCTGTCGTCCCTCATGCCTGACAAGCACACTCTCTTCACCTTTATCTCTTAGCACCCCTGCTTTCTGTCAAACCTCAGCTCATACACCACCTTACACATACACATGAAACCTTTGCTTATCCCCCAGCTGCTAATGCCCTCCCCAGAATATTACCTTGTATTTATTCATCTATATAGAAATGTGTATGGATATATATTTGTGCATATATGTAAATATATTAATATGTTATGATACATAATATTAATTCTAATCCATATATGTATTAATATGTATATATTTGTATGAATATGTAAGCACGTTATATATAGCCATGTGTGTGTAAATATATGCATATGTTTCTATATAGGTGAATATGTCCATATGTATATAACATGTGTATTCACGTCGGCTCCCCTAATAGGGCATAATGAGGGCAGGGACTGTCCATTCTTGTGTCTAGTACCACAGTATCTGACATATAATAGGCTTTAATAACTACTTGTTGAATGAATTGATCATCCCTTCTCTCTTTCTCTCATTTTTTTATCTCAGCCTCTGTGTTTTATCTTTCCCTTATGTCTACAAATATCCTCAAGGTTTTCCCTGTCCTTAAAAAAAAAAAAACCACGTGACTGTTATTCCTTCCTATTATTCCTTCTGTCTTCTCCGCTCACTTGTTATACTTCTCATTGTCTGACTTTCCTAATCCCCCTTTAGTGGTACAGCCAGATGCTGGTCACTTTGTATCTCAGTTTCCTTGTCTGTAAAATGGGGATAAAAACACCTGCTTCTCACGGTTGTTCTGAGGATCAGATGAGATAATATATGTCAGCATTATGTGAATTATCATTATTATTATTTATGATTAGTTTCCCCACTTCTCAACCTGATGAAATCTGACTTCCCTCCCTACCACTGCAGGGTTGCCAGGGACTTCCTAATGACTAAATCTTGATGTTCTTCTGAATCCTCATCATCCTTCACCATTCCACAGTAGGAGAATCCATTGACCATGGCCTCCTTTGGTGATTTTCCTCCAGAGGCACCACTTCCTCCTGGTTCTCTTACCTTTCTGACTATTGCTTCCCAGTATCCTTTGCTGGCTGGTCTTCCTTTTTTCTACTGTGTAAGTGTGAGAGTGCCCCCAAACTCCAGTTTTGACCCTCATCAATTCTGCCCACCTACAAGAGAGAACTTCACCTTTCAATGTCACCTCTATACCCAATCCTGTGTGTCTGGTCCCAAGTCGCAGTCTAGCTAGTCTCCCTACTCCCAGTTTCTCTTCTTCCTAGGACACAGTCTCATCACCATGCTCCCTTGTTGAGAACTTTCCTGTGGTTCCCTATAATGGTTCCCACCGAGGAACATACAGACTCCCCAGACTGCATTCAAGGGCCTCCACAATCTAGTTCCCCTAAAGGCCCCCTAGCTTTATTTCACTGTGCGATTTCATTAGCATCCAAAGGGGTTGGAGAGAACATTTCTTGGCCCTCTGCTTTTCACATTCCAAACCACTAACGAAATGTGCTAGGGGACCATTGGTCCCCAATCTCCCAGCCTGTCCCAGCTCGGCGAGTCTGCGCAGGTCTCCCTCTCTTCCTTCTTCCCCCTTCTTATCATCTCCTGTGGAAACCCAGCTCTCAGGTGCCAACCTTTTCAAGGAGGAGTCTTCCTATTCCCTGCAGCTCCCCAAATGATTCTTCCCTCCACCAGTGGAGGCAGTGTGGTGAATGGAAGGAGCACAGGATTTGGAGACAGAGGACCTGGGTTCAGATCCCAACTCTGACAGATGATTAAGTTACTAGAGGTGAAGTGATTATGTTCTTTTTCATCTTCACCTCTCTATTTCCAGTACCCAGTATTGTGCCTTTCCTATCATGTGTGCTCAGTAAGTGTTTTAAATTGAATTTTCACCCAATTCCTATAACCCAAATAACTCACACAGCATCTGTGGAGGGAGGCAGTACAAGAATAATGACCCTGAGCTCACCTATAGTCATACAGCTAATCAATGTCCATGTTGGGATTTGAACCCCAGCTTTCCAGAATCTAAGTCCAGTGCTCTCTGCACTCTGCCAGGATACTTCGCAGCAGATAGAAAATGTAAACTGACCCTCAGTAATTATACGACAAGATGTAACAAAATGATCCTTGAATTGAAACTACAGTCTTCTTGATGAACAATCAAAAATCCTGACAATAAACTCTATGATGCCCCAGAGCCCTTACTGCCACTGGATCAGCCAAGTTAATCCAGTCCTCTAAAGGAGGGAATTTCAAACAACAGAAACAGTGACTATAATAAATGAAAGGAAATCCTTTGAAAGAGGTTCATTGTCTTGCTGAAAAGACCCTTATGCCAGGTCCTCCACCATTTCGGGGGGTCCCCTCACTGCTTTCCCAAGCCCTTTATCCCTGCTGACAGCTGGATGGATGTCCAGTGACTGGCCAGGTATTAGAAAGTAAAAACTTCCCTTTTTAAGAAACTCTGAGGTCTCTGGGTTGCTGAGGCTGACAGAGGAAGGGGAGGTCCAATTTGCATTGGTAATTTTCTTTCCCATTCTAAACCCACAGGCTTCAGAAAACTCTACCAGCAGGCCGCTCCTTTGTTGCCATGGATACCAAGGAGATCCCTCACATTCTGCAACAGATCTTCACTTCTACCATGTTGTCCAGTGTCTGATGAATGGTCCTTTATGGGCCCTCTAGCTTAGCCACTATGAGAGGTAAATTAAAACAAGAATATGTATCCCTCTGAAAAGATGTGCTTCTCAAGAAAGAAGGGGTGGTGGAACATTTTAATCTGTATTTTCCCAAGTCTCTCTAAATAATTATTCTTCAGTCAGAATTCTAAAAGACAGAGGTGTGGGGTTTGCATTCATTTAAGTTTGAGAATTTAGTTGGTCTGCATTTGCCAGAGGACTAGAAGCAGAGGAAGACAGCTGAGAACTATAGGCTGGGAGCCTGTTGGAAAAAGAATAATCTCTCTTTGCTTTCATAAGTAAAGCGACAAACTCATCTCCACACAAAGTAACCATATGAAACTAAACTGATACCACACTGTGAATTATGGAAATGCAAGCCATGACATGTCCAATCCAATTGGACTTGTCCAGTAATTCCTGCCATCCATTTCCTCACTCAGTTCTCCTTGGCCCCTTGAGTTCCTGAGAACAGTAGAGTTATAGTCTTGGTGTGGGATGATCCAGTGTTCAGCCAATGAAACAGACTGAAGATAGCCTTCTAACAGGAGAATTTTAGAAAAGGCTGGATTCTCTCCACGATTCTCTTTTCTTGAATATAGCCAGAAGGAATCCAAGGACTCTTAGACTGCCTTTTCTCTCCATGTAAATTTGAAAAGGTTATACTATTATGACTTTCCTATGAAACATTAAGACATTTAACATTTAAGATGTTCTGTCTGCCTCCTGGGGGAAGGGAAGAAGAGGGACAGGGAGAGAAGAGTTAATTAATTCAATAAACATTTATTCTCACTGGTTCCTGCCCCGTTATGGTTTCTTCCCATCTCCCTGGTTCTTCACAAAAACTCTTTCACTACTTCATGTAGGTATGTGAAACGTCAGACTAGTGATGATGTCTGTCTACATAAAAACCATTACTTCAGGAGACAGTTAACATAAGGAGGGGGTTACCTCCCCAAAAGAAGGCGTAAAGTAAAAACATGCCATGGTGCTAGAGGCCCCAGACAACAGCCAGGCACCTGTCCTGTGGCAGGATGGAAACATCCTCACACTATGTGCCCTCCCTCGCCTCATTCACAAACTTGCTTCAGCTGGTTGACCTTTTCCAACCAGCCAGATGTCATTTCTACAGCAAAGTTCAACACCTCCCAAAGAGCTGGACTCCTCCATTGACAGAACAGCCTTAGTTCACAGCTGACCCTCAAGTCAGGGGGTACCTGTCTTCACATTTTCATCCTGAGTTGGGAAAACAAGGGCCCATAAATAATGTAACCTTAAAATCTAGTAGGAATTGAAGTTGTATATAGCTCGTTATGTCCTCTTAATTAAGCCTAAGGGTCTGGAAAGAATGCCAGGCCTGGGTGTTCTACCCTCCATATTGACTGTCCAATAAAAGGCAATCCAATTTCTCACGTGTTTTGTCGCTGTTGTTGTTGCCTGACTCCGTGCCCACTGTCTGGCTCCCAGGCCTGAGGCTGCTGGGGTGTCCAGTGCAGGGAAGGATTCTAGCCATTGAAAGTGTTTGGGCAGAGAATCATTCTGTGGATTTAAACACTGCAGGACCTCAGCCACTGCTTTCTCATTGCACTTTAAGGCTGTTCCCCTTTTTTCCAGAGTGAACCTGGAAAAATCCAGAGTGATGCCTTTGGTGGTCATTTTCTGCGGCCTCTCCCTGCACTAGACCTCTGCAGATACTAGTCAAGCATCATTACAGCTACCCCTAGATACCTCTCAGCCTGCCCCCCACCCTCAGCCAGGCACATGAAAGGGCTCCCTAGGAGGCAAGAGGGAGAACCTAAAAAGTTTTTTGCTAGTCATTTTAATCAAAACTGCCCAGTAACCAACTGCTTCCAGCTATAACGATGAACGTTGGCAGTTAGCTTATGGCCCCTGTGGGTATCCTTCTGAACCACAGTCTACCCGAAACTTGCCCACTTACCACAGTGGCATTGACCCGAAAAGCTTTTGGGAATTCAACCTCTGAGCAACTAAAGAAACAGCTTGGGTGGGGGAGGGGGCGAGGAGCAGGAATCTAATCCTGACTAGTTAAAATCATATAAGCTGCAGGAGCCATAACTTTTCCTCTAGTAATTGTCTCCCCCTCCCTCACCTCATTGGAAACCCTGCCCTATGGAGAAATGATCTCTTGTTTTCTTAATGGAGAAGGATTGGGAGGGGGATATTTCCACTTCTGCATCACCCAAAGCTTAGGCATTGATTTATGAGCATATTTAATGACAAGCTTATTGCCAGGTATTTCTTATTGTCAGGACCTCGGGGCTTTTCCATGCCAAGAAGTCTAACCCTTTGTTTTAGTAGGGTATTCACAAAATGATGAGAAGATGCCTTGTTATGCCCGGGGGGAAGGGCAGTAGAAGCACCCACAATATATGTTAAGTCCCCACTGGAGTCTTTTGTGTTCAGCCACGGAGAGCTAAGTTAAAAGCTGAACTAGCCCAGTACAAGAAATACTATACTGTACAAGCACCTCATCTGTTTCATGTAAGTCATTCCTTACAGCAGCTTCCTATGAAATGTCAGAGGTGGAGAGCTCGATTGTTGTCAGCAATATTTTTCTGAAAATCAGCAGCAGGACTTCAAATGCCACATTTCCATTTAGAAGGTGATTTTTCCACATACAATATTGTAAGGCGTTTGTGAGAAACAAGCAAGGCAGAGCAGGAGTACTAAACTCTGGCCGGTTCCGGACAGTCCAAACACTGCCTCTGCATCACACCTGTGGGGACACAGAAATGTAAATGATTCCAAACGGCAGGGAAACCCGAGGGCCTGGGGGAATAGCAAATAAGGATTTGGGTATCATTTTTTTTTTCCATGAAAAGCAGCTACTAGAACAAGTCAGCAAGTCATTCATATATTCCTATCCTGCATAATGTTTCTCTGGGGTCAAGGCCCCTGTAGAGTTAAATGTCCCTGCATCATCTGGCAAATGGAACACAACAGGCTGTTTTATTGCAGTATTTTAAAATTCACTGATTTTAAATTGGCCCACACAGTGACATTTATAGGGTGCTTTAAAACACTTGGATGAAAAGTCTTATTTGCTATCAACATAAAGAAAAGTTCTGCTATGGTAAACTACATACATATATATGTACAAATACATGCATATATACATAGTATGTCTATGTATATAACTCAAGGTAATGTAATGCCTCTTGTGGAAAATATATGAAATCTATGCATGTATTTCAGGATTAAGGACTTGACTTTTGTCCCCCACACATGTCAAGCCACACAGCTTAGGACAGTTTCTCTTGATGTCTTTAGAAGCCCACCAGCATAGTACAAAATGATCAAACATCTCCTGATTTCTGTACCCAGTGCATTTATGTGACATTCTTATATGCATCCATGTGTTTGTCCAAGACAAGCCGTCTCAATGGCCTTCGCAGAGCCAGGGCACAGGGTAAAAAGGTCCACTAAATGACCTATTAGAAGTGGGCGAGGTGATTTTACCTTGGGACTGAGTAGAAACTTCTCTTCAGCATTAGGTACCAAAGTTTGGTTCCTTTTCCATTACCTTACTCTTTGCTACTTTAATGGAATGATAATTACAGAATCCGCTGCTCCCCACCGAGGGAATCAAATAGAAGGAGAGGAGGGGGAATGGAAAACCACTGGGCACCAAAAGCGGCACGTGACCTTTGTGCTCCTGCTGAACAATGAGCAATTGTGCTTTTTTTTTTCAACTTGTTAAGTCCTGGTAAACAAACAAAAAAAAAATCTCCCTAGAGAGAAGGAAAATTGCTTGGCAAGCACACAGCTCAAGTTGAGAATGATCTGACGCTCTTTTCCAAGACTAAATGCCATCGGGTCGCTACCCTTTAAACAGAGAGAGCATCTGTTGGTGCACAGCAGGGCAGTTTGCTTTAGAATGCCAGTGTTACATAATTCTAAAATAGAATGGCGCTTGCGGTATTTGGCTCCTTGCTGGAGATGGAGGATGAAGGATAAAACGCTCTTTGGAGCTGCCTTGGGGCCCGAGGCCAGAGGGAACGTTGTGTTCTACTAGATCAAACCTTATTACAGTCTTTCAAGCTCAGAAGAATCACAGGCCACATCATTTGGGACCTCTCAGGCCAACAAACTATGGCAGGAACCACAGCGACCAAGACATTTCTCACTGGGGCTTTTGCCCATCTTCTAACGGGCTTATAGAAAAGCTGCTGAGCTGTGGGAAATTTGGGGGAGGCAAGGCAAGGAGTATTTGGACTCATAGCACACAGAAGTAATTTGTACCCCCAAGGAGGACCAAGTATGGCACTGAATCAGATTCAGAGTGTAAGCATTTGTGCTCCAATGCTTTCCTGAAGTTCTGACACTGAAGAGAGACAAGAGTGCTGAACCTTCTCACATCATGAAGCAGACCTTGCTACTGTTGGGCATCAACCAATAAATAAACATTTATTACACATTTACTGTATGCCGGGTAGTGTGCTAAGCACTGGGGATACAAAAAAAAAGGCAAAAAGATAGTCCCTACCCTCAGGGAATTTGCAGTCACTTTCCTCATGTGTAAAATGGAAGTGTTTGACCAGCTGGCCCTCTTAAGTTCCTGCCAGTTCCAGACCAACCTCATTGTAAACCCCATCTTGAGGGTGAGGGTAGTACAAAGCAATCAGACTTATGTCAGGCATGGCCTAAGGATATCCATCTTAACCAACAAGCTTTATTAACAGTCTTGTATGTGCTAGGCACTGTGGATCCTAGATTTAGAGCTGGATGTTGAGAATACAGAGACAAGAATGAAAAGGTCCCTGCTCACTTCCATAGGGAGAGTCAAGATGAATACACGTAAGTACACACGAATTAAATAAACACACAGTAATTCAGTGGGGAGGCGATAGCAGCTAGGAAGATCAGAAAGGGCCCGTGAAGAAGGAAGCATCTGACTTGACTCTGAAGGATGCTAGGGTTCTAAGAAGTGAGGAAAGAGTCCCAGGTCTAGATGTATGCAAAGGCTTAGAGATGGGACTTGGAAGGGAGTAATACAAAATAAAACCATATCGTAGGTTAGAGCCAGGTTGTGAAGAGCTTTAAATGAGAAACAAAGGCGTCTACATTTGATCCTAGAGGTAAAAAAGGTTTTCTTGAGTGACATTGCTCTGTGCTTTAGGAAATAACACTTTAGCAGCTGAGTGGAGAATGGCTCTTATTGCTTAATAGTCTTGCCCTGGGAAGTACTATCAGTTTATGCCTTTTGGGATGCAACTAAAATAAAAATATATAACTATATTTAGAAGATAAAATTTGTTTAAATTTAATGTGATCACAGATGAACAAAGACAAGTCCTGATACTGAGATCTATGGCTGTTTTTAAATGGGGACTGTATCTGTGTTGTATTTAAAATCATTCTCAAGTTAACAAAATCTTCCAGCATAGGAACTCCAGTCCTAGACAGATACTGTACAAAGAAAAAGTGTGATGTCATCATGAACCCTTCACGTGTACAAGAAGTTTTAAGTAGCAGAATTTAACATTATTAAAGCCTACTAAATATGGCATCCTGGTGTAACAGATGGAAGGTCACTCTTGGAGTCAAGAAGACCCAAGTCAAATTCTCCTCTGCCACATTCTGTGGCAAGTTATTAAACAGTTGAGGAGGAAAGAACAAAGGAAATAAGCATGTATTAAGTGCCTGCTCTGTGCTAGGTACTTTGCAAACATCTCATTTGATCCACATAAAAACCCTGCAAGATGGGTACTATTATTTTCCCCATTTTACAGCTGAGAAAATAGAGGCAGACAGATGGTAAGTGACTTGCTCAAGGTCACACAGCTAATAAACGTCAGTCATATTTGAACTCAGGCCTTTCCAACCCCAGGCCCAACATTCTATCCACTGAGCCACCCAGCTACCAGATAACTCTAATGAGTCTGCCTGTTAGAACAAGTTTGACTTTGTGATGTTGGCAGGTTCAAAACTCTCTTTCCATTCTAGCTTTCATACTTAGGCTTAAAGATGTATTTGATGACAAGCCTTTGAACTTTGAACCTGCTAGACTAACTCTCAGTGCCACAGGTAACTCTAAGACTAACTTACTGAACAATTACAAACTTGCACTAGCTGGAGGAATTTCCCACACCAGTGATGTTATAGTTCCAGCCAATGAATGCAATGAAACTGCATAAGGCATTGTGCCTAAGCATTGAGGGTGCAAAGATAGATATAACACAAGCCCTGTTCTAAGGGACTTAAATCTAATAGAGGGAAGAATAAGTACAATGAAAACCAGGGGACCACGAGCTAAGTACTGTGTGGCTTCATGGGAAGATTGCTGGATGTAGACAGATTGTTGGATTAAGGATGGGACACTTTCAATGAACAATTACCCTGATGCCTCCTCATACAGTGGAGATGACCCTGTCCCTGAGGGCAATGCCAGAGGAGCCCAAGCTCCAGCAGGTCCTAATGAACTCACAGGGCTTCAAGTAAAGGCATAGCCCTAAATTGTCTCTTTTGTCATCAAAGGACCCAGCCTAGCTACAAAGAGGCTCATCGCCAGGACATTGGCAACCAGATAACTTTTTTTTCTGGTCACAACAACCCATGAAACTATGTACTCAGTGTAAAAGAGTTCTGTACAAAGAGCACTGATGAATGAGATCACAGCTCCTTGAAGCAATAAAGTAAGGTGAAGAAGAAGGGAGAGAAATGGTATAAATAGAGCCAATCAAATTGGATAAACCCAGAAGTGTAACTATTGTCCAAACAGCCTCAGCCTGTACGGGAAGCTCAAGAATGAAGAGTTATCAATGTTGCAGATATTATATGTCTATATTATATATATATTGTATATATCATATCTATATTATATAGATAATAGATATCATGTAGATAATATAGATGTGTTATCGATAACAAAGAGGAGACCACCTTTTCTGGAACTTTCCTTTACCATCGCAGAACATGCCCTAATGATGTATGAAAAATTTCCTTCAACATCAATGCCCATACATGGTGGACCTATCCAATGACTCATTCTTGAATTTGTGTAGTTCCAGGACCAGGGAATCTTTTCACTAGTATGACCTTAGCCTTTTAATGAAAGGTACAGAGTAATGCTACCTGCAGAAAGAACTCATTTGTGGTTAGTCAATGAGAATATCAGGAATTTCTTGAGCTCAGCTAAAAATTTTATCTCCTTTTCTTCTGGGGAGTAAACTTCTCTAGTTAGCTGACTGTGGGAGGGGAGGACTGCTCTTCTGGTATGGTATATTTCATGAAACAAAGCCATACAGAATTTAGGAAGAATTCATTGTGTAACAATCTGTAAAAAAAAAGCTCCAAAGTAATATTTCTTGAGTAATGAAAAGAGCAAAACCTTCAGATTAATAAATATTGCAACATGGGATAATAAACAGCCTCAGAGTTAAGAAGACTTGTATTCAAGTTCTGACTCTGACATACCAGCTACAGAACCCAGGGTAAAACACAACCTCTTAGGGTCCCTAAGCAATTCTTTTTTTTTTTTTTTAACTTTTTGGAGGGGGGAGGGGAGGGCAATTGGGGTTAAGTGACTTGCCCAAGATTAGTAAGTGTTAAGTGTCTGAGGTCGGATTTGAACTCAGGTCCTCCTGACTTCAGGGCTGGTGCTCTATTCACTGTGCCACTAGCCACCCCCCTAAGCAATTCTTTTTAAGAAGAAATTTGATAGAGTGGATCATATGTGGAACTTGAAGTCAAGAAGATCTGAGTTCAAATCCTGCCTCTGTTATTTAAGTGATCCTAGTCACATCCTCAGTTTCTTTTTCTGTAAAATGAGAATAATTAATAGCAACTACCTCACAGAATTATTTTGTAAGGATCAAATGGAGATGGTATATGTAAAGTGCTTTGAAAACCTTAAAGGATTATGTAAATATTACCTATTATTATTGTTGTTGTTATTGTGTTTTCAAATTCAACATATCTATTAAGCACCTAAAATGTACCAGGGTAAGGGTGGGAAAGGAGACACAAAATCCAGATAGTGTACAGCCTCTACCGTCATGGAGTTGACAGTCTAGTAAAGAGATAAAATGCGAGCATATAAAATCACATAACATGATAGGTACATCTAAAGAATTGCAAAATGAAGTATGATGACATGTAAAGGGGAAGGCCATCACTGACAATATCAAAGATAGCTTCATGAAGGATAATGAGCTCATAAACTTAGAACTAGAAGGGATTTTAGATGCCATCTAGTTCAATAACTTGATGTTTTATTCTGTACTTTTGCATCTAAATACATTAAGTAGAGTGTTATATAATTTTCTTTCTCTGCTTTGTCTCTTCCTCATTTAGGTATCATAACCCAGTGTGTAACATGAAAGGAATAATGAGATGCTTTATTTTACTATTTTTATATTCAACTTATTAAACATGGCAATTCATTGTTCTTGGAATATTTGATCAATTCACTTGTGAATCCACATTTTCCTGGGACTTTTTACTTTGGGAGTTCATTTGTAGTTTGTTCAGTTTCTTTTCTGAGTGTGGGTATATAAATTCTGTTTCTTCTTTCAGTCTGAGTATCTTTTTTTTTAATAATTATTCATCCATTTCATTTAAATATCAGTTTGCTGCCATGTAATTGAGGAAAATGCTTTCTAATAATTTCTTTAATTTCTTCAGTTGCTGTAAAGTTCATTTCCCATTTTTCATATTGGCGATTTTATTTTTCTCAGGATTTTTTCTTTTAGTTAGATGGACTAACAGGTTTGTTTTTTAGTGTTTAGTTAGAGGTTTGGGATTTATTGGTTTTCTGATTTTTAGTCACATTCCCAAAGTATTGATGAATTCTTTCTCTGTTTTGTTGATGAAAGTATTTCCATAAGGATTGTTTTGTCTGTCTCCAAAAAGTTTTGGCATGTTTCCTCATCGTTGTAATTTTCTTTGATGAAAATTACCTATTTAATGAAATTACCTATTATTTCTATGATTTATTCTTTGAACCACAAGTTCTTTAAAATTAAATTATGTGGTCTCCATTTCAGTTTTAATCCTTTCTTCAAAGGCACTTTATTTGTTATAATTTTTATTATGTTGTGGTCAATAAAGGATGTGTTTGATATTTCTGCTTTTCTGCATTTGTTTATGAGATTTATGTACCGTAGTACATGGTTAGTTTTATTAAAGATTCCATTCATAGTGGAAAAATATGTTTCCTTGTAGTACCCTCTGTAGGCCCACTCTTTCAACACCCATTTCCTAGTCTGTTGAGTCCCCAGTGGTCAAATAACTACTCCCTCAGTCATTCAGTAAACCTTTATAAAGGGCCTACTATGTGTCAAGCACAGTGCTAAGTCCTAGGATTACAAAAAGAGGCAAAAGACGGCCATTCCCTGCCCTCAAGGAACTCACAGTCTCTTGGGGGAGACATGTTCACACAAGCTATATACAGGATAAATGGGAAATAAATTAGAGAAGGAAAAGCTTCCAGTAGCACATGGGATTTTACTTGTGACTTAAAGGAAACCACAAAAGAAAAAGGTGGAGATGAAGGACAGGACCAGTCAAAGATAATGTTCCAAGCCAAGAGATGGAGTGCCATGTTTGTGGGACCACAGGAAGGACAGTGTCACTGGATTAGTCATCAGGCTACCCTAAGAGTCTGGAATTTCTAATTCTGTCACTCATGAATCCCCATATGGTGTGCTCCCCCCAATCATCCAGCTTATATCAATTAGCTTTTATGAAATGGAATTTAATGAGAAGCTATGGCAAGGTTAGAAGTTAAAAAAAAATCCCTGAATTGGGAACACACTCTCTTCTTTTTAACTATACAGTCCCAAAGGGAGGATAGGGACAAACTTTAATACATGTCAGGGAGAAGGGTACCTGAAAACTCCTGGCCCCAGGAGTCTTTTCAGTTCTGTACCAAGATTTCCTAAGGGGAAGAAGCTCCCTAGCTTAGCTGGCTCCTTCTAAGACAGGTCAGTCCATTGAACCTAGGTCAAGAAGTTAACTCAGCTGCTGTAATGGCATTTCAATGGACTTGGCTACTGCACTTACCAGTTCTAGTGGTCTCTTCTATCATAGTTGCTGAGAGGACTTCTGATGGCCCTTCTGCCCTTTTAGAGCTCACTAGGTAACTTACCAATTTCTTTTTCATTCACCTAAGAATAGGAAAAAACAAACACTAAAGAAAGTAATCCTGGACACATGGCAGCTGGGTGGAAGATAAGGGCCACTGTCCCTCCTCACCCAGCAACTCATATCAGTCCTCCCCACTCTAGATCTTCTGATGAGTCATCAGTCCCTCCAGCTCTTCAACCAGCCAGGAGACTTCATCATCACAAAGTAGTACCCCTGAGTCATTATAGACAAAACTGTATTCCAAAGTTCCCTGTGTTGAAATGGCAACAATACTGAATAGAGCAGAAACAGCATCAGATCCCTGTGGTAATCCACTAGTTTGCCTCTAGATTACACTTTAAATTGACATTAATCCACTAATAACCACTCTTAGGGATGAGCCATTCAACCAGCTTGTAATCCATCCAACTGTGATATCTAGCTCACATCTTTCAAATTTGTCTCCAATCATATCATGAAAGATTTTGTCAAATGTCATGCTGAAACTCCAGTCTTTTAAACACAGAATAATCTACTGATTTGCCTTCCTAGTATGTAAACATATGAAGGTGCTATGATTTCATAAGTAGGGGGTCATCACCCATGTATGACTTGGGAAATAAGGTCTAGTGAATAGAGGTTAAGTGACTTGTCTAGGATCATAGAGTAAGGAAGTTTCATAAGCATGGTTTGAAACCAGGATCACGAAATGGGGCTTATAAAGAAAGAAAAAGGGCAAGAGAACCTGTGTGTGTGTGTGCACAAATACAGGAAAAGAAAAAGATACATATATGTTTACAGATAATTAAAAGAACATCTGAAATTAAATAGTTATTGGGTTTTTATTAAATATGAGTTTTAATCAATTCTGACTACCAAACAAAATTACATTAAAATATTAATAATAATCTCTCTATTGGTCAGAAACCTGCTTTAAAATAGTTCAGATGAGCTCTGGAGTTCTCATCTGGTGCTGTCATTTTATGAAAATAACAATTAGTCTTGGCTTCAAAAAATCACAGGATGAGAGATGTGCTTCGACAACAATGGATAAGTTGAAGGAAGCTAGGATGTTTATCCTGGAGAAGAGAAGATTTAGGGGGAACATGATAGCTATCTTCAAGAATGTGAAGGGCAGTCATGTAGAAGAATTAGATTTGTTCTTCTTGGCCTCTAAGGATAGAACTAGGAACAATGGGTGGAAGTGAGAGAGAGACATTTTTCTGTTCAGTGTAAGGAAAATCTTTCTATTAATTAGAGCTATCCCAAAGTGGAATGGGTAGTGACCTTCCCATCAGCAGAGGTCTCCAAAAGGGACAACTCTGGCTTGTGAGGGATGTTGTAAAGGGTTACCCTGCATCAGGTAGGAGCTAAATCAGACAACCAAGGTCCCCTCCAACTCAGAGATTCTGAAAAGTCTACCAATCCACAGTCTTTGGGTACAGTAATTCAACCAGCTATAAACTCACTTAACTAACCCAGCCCATATATCCGCATCTTGTCCAGAAGACCATGAAAGACTTCATAAAATGCCTTGCTACAATCTGGATAGTCCAGATCCACCGACCTCATGATCCTAAATAAGGTTAGTTTTGCCTGGCTTGTGCTCTTTGAACTCATGTGACTGTAGCAGCAAGCACCCCAAGCATCCTCAGGGTTTGCCGCCACCACAGGTTCTTGGATCTGCTTTGTTAAAGGAAAGCAACTCAAAATGGGTTAACAAGCTTACTTTAATCAGTCAGACATATATCGTTTACCTTGTTCAGGGGAAAAGGTCAACACCCCGAACTCCAAAGTACACAGGCAGAATTATCAAGACAGAAACAGATCAAGTAGACAGCTTTCCAAACTGTCCAACCATTACCTCCATACCAAATCAGCATCTGGGTTTCTCAAAGCCGGGGGACTCTCAACAACGGCTTCCCAGAATTCAGATCAAATCACAGAACACTTCTCAAAGTGAGTCCCAAAACAAAGCTACACATCAGGGCTTATATAGCCTTCTCCTGGTTCAAGAGAATGTAACAACCTTATTGACCCGCTGGACAATCAAAATGTATCTACTGAAAAACAAGCCTCCCTCCCCAGGCTTCTGGTGCACTTTAGCCTAGGGGCAGGGAAGATCTTTAAAATTTACATTCGCATTACAGTGACATGCAAAGCTTATGGCTATTGCTAAGTTAACATGCGTACGATTGTAGGTTTAGAGCTAGAAGGAAACTTAGAATCACCAACCTCAGCTTCCTACAGATGAGGAAAATGAGGATGGCCAAGCCTCTCACTGCCTGCTAAACACAATAAACAACCCAGACAAACTCTTCCTTCAAGGCTCAGCTCTGTGGAGCTTTTTCTGAACCTGTCTGCTAAAAGTGTTTTTCTGTCCTCAAATTTTCTTAGAGTACATCTTCTGGATCACTCCTCCCCTGCCTCTCCCCCGTCACACTCCACCTTGTATTACAGCCACTTATCTGTACAGTGGTTGTATCCCCCAGTAGACTATGCTACTGGAGGGCAGAGATGATGTTGGGGAGTCTTGTCTCTCTGTCATCAGCCCCCACCACTTAGATTCACACAAAGTAGCTTAATAAATAACTTGTGGAATTAAATTGTTTTTAAACCATAGATATCTAGGACTAGGTGGTGTGGCCACAGGTCTGACCTCCATCCAAGCAGTGATTGTTTAAAGACCTACACAAGGAAAGCATCGTTGGTTAAATAGCAGTAAATATGATGTGTCCAAATGAGTGGTATGGGCAGCAAGTGTTAGCAGAGAAAGAGAAATCAGTAGGGGCTGGAGTACTCAGGAAGCCTTCTAGAGGATGTAGAATTATTCTAAATCTAGGAACTTAACTCACTTTGATATAGCACTTTAAGGTTTGCCAAATATTTTCCTCACAACCCTATGAGATAGATAGGTCACATTTTACAATTAAGGAAACTGAGTCCCTAAGTAGTTCAGTGACCACCTATAGCAAGTGAGCCTCTGAGACAGGATACAGAGCTAGGTCTCCTAATGCCAAATCAGCACCCTTTGCCAAGTGAACTTGGTAGGCAGAGAGGAGGCCAAAGGGCATTCTGATGGGGGCGGGGGGAACGTGGGTAAAGGGAGGACAAGAATGAGCTTGAGGTCAGGACTACACATAGCACAGCTCAAATCCTCTGGGCTGGAAGGGACCTTAGAGGTCAGCATCCCAACCCTCTCCATTTACAAATGAGCCATTCAGAATAAATGACTTGCCCAAGGTGTCACAGCCAGTTAGGGACAGAGCCAAAATTAGATCCTCCTATTTCCCAAATCATGAGTTTTTACTACACCACTCTGTTTGGGGGATGAGGGGACAGTGTCCTCACTGAATTTTCTCACCCTTTCCCTCCCCAGCTTTAATTATCATGCCAACCGCTCTGAGCTAGGGGGCAGTCCAGAAAAATCCCGCGCTCCTTTTCCCCAGGAGACACCAAGGGAGCTTCCCTCACTGCCTGTCCTGTGTCTGACCTCAGGCCCAACAGGCAGGGTATGAATTGGGAGGTAAGCTCAGCGACCAGGCACCCCTAGAGCTGAGGTTAATGACAGCTCCCAGTCTGGGGCCTCATTATGTGCGGTGGCTTCCTGAAGAGGTCTTTGTTTTGTTTTATTTTGTTTTTTCTCCCTAGAAATGAACTGATCTTCATTTTCCCCAAGATTACAAGTTGAGTTGAGGATGAAAGGTCAAACTAGGGCAGGGGGAACCTTCAGAAAGAAACCTCTAGGTTTATAAACCCTTTTGTTAAAAAAAAAAAACAACTTGGCTCTCGGTGGACCAATGAGGAAATAGAAGGCTGGTATTAAAATCCTCCAGGCTCTGCAGCAGTAGCCAGGGATCCCTCCACTGATCATTATAACTGAAGAGCTTTTTCCCACGCCTCCCCCAGCAAACTGCACCCTGGATGCCCAGATTTATAAGGAAGGGAGGGACTGTCAATCAGCCCATCCCTCTGGGCCTCCCATAGGTATTCTACTTGGAATCAGGGAATCTTAGAACTAGAAGATCAAAGAACCATCTAGTCCAACCCATTTATCTTATAGATAAGAAAGCTAGGGCTCTGTCCAAAAAAAAAAAAAGTTAATAAGGTTAGACTGGCAGAGCCAGTTCTGGATGTATCTCCAATAGCTCTTTGTGACCACCCCTTACGTTGCTAGATGTTCGGCTCTTTGGTAATATGTTCTAGAACTTTCCTCTTCCCCTCAATGTAGCTTTTCTTATGTCCTTTGCTGTCCTCAGTGGTCTACTAAGCTCCTTCTGAGTTTTAGCACTCCAATGCTATTTTACGGGGTCACCATGCACTTTTGTATTCATCTTCTGCTACCCAGCCTTCCTTCTGTAAGTATCTTTCTAAAATCTAAGGTGAATAGTGAATTCCCGATGCATCCACATCTGTCTCTTCAGAGAACTCCTATTTTTCTTCCTCATGAGAATTATTTCCCTTCATACCTTCAGAATTTCAGTCTGCAGAGTTTGCCATCCCTGTGAGGCTGATTTCCCCTGTAGAATTTTAATCCATTGGATCATAAAGTCATAGCTCTAGAGCTGGTCATCTAAGAGAGCCCCATCATTTTATAGAAGAGAAAACTGATTTCCAAAAGAATGAGCTGACTTGTCTGAGATCACTCAGCAAGTAAGTGGCAGAGTCTGAATTTGAACTCAGGTCTCTCTGCTATGCCATGCTGGATTTTTTCTCTTGGACTTATTGCAATGGTCTCCTTGCCTTAAGTCTCCCTTCTGCAATGCCACACAGCTGCCAAGGTGATTTCCCTAAAGCATTGATCTGACTGTGTCACTCTCCAACTTAGCAGACTCCAGTGGCTTTCCATCACCTCTAGGATCAAATAGAAACTCCTGTGTTTGGCATTCAGAATTCTACAAGGTTCTACAACCTTGCCCTTACTTACCTTTTCAGCCTTTCCAGACATTATTCCCCCTTCAAGCACTCTGTAGTCCAGTCATAATGACCTCTTCCTCAAAGATGGAGCTCTGTCTTCTACCATATGCTTTGCACTGTCTGGAATGCATTCCCACCAGGCCAGGAACAAACTTCCTCCTCCACTCTGCCTCTTAGAACCCCCATTTTTCCTTAAAGATTCAGTTCCAGAGCTACTTTGACTTGAGGGTTTCTCTGAACCCTGCACCTTCTGGCATATTCCTCCCTTCCTCTCCTAAAGAAAAAATACTTCTCTTGATTATATTTTGCATTCATCTATGTAGGTAAAGACTTGCCTGCATCATAGAATGAAAATTCCTCAGGCAGGGACTACTTCACTTTTTTTTTTTCATCCACAGTGGCTAACAGTAAGCATTTAAGAAAAACTGTATTGATTGAGTCTGCCAAATCCTTTAAAATCTGTTGTCTTAAAGGTTGACGGGTATGTCAGACTATAACCAGCTTTCCTCTACTTTTCTTTCACAAACCCAGGGTCAATAGTGGCTACTTTCCTCCAACATTCAACAATTTTGTCCCTATTTGGTAGAAAAAAATCCAGAATATAATTCCCACTTGTTGGGGTAGAATTTGGCAATGATTATTAGGTTATTTCTAGCAGTTTCATTTGTGCCCACGTGAATCTCAAAATACAGATAATATCACCTATTTGGACAAGTCTTGGGGCATTCTCTGTTATGTCTTAGAAGAAAGACAACAGACCTTCCTATTGTAGTTATCAAGTTGGAAAATAGTTACTTCAGTTCCCTTCATCAAAGAGTTACCAACCACTTCTACCCATGACCCTTAGGGGATGATCTACCACCTAACGATGCCTGAAAAATAAAAAAAATAAAACATCCTTTTATCGTTCCTAAAAGCAGCTGCTTCCCTTCAGAATAATCCATCCCATCCCCTTGAAGAAAAAGATTCAAATTGACTTATTTCTTAGTTCCAAATGTCCTTCCTCCTCTGTGACATTCTTCTAACCTTCCTGAAATAGGTTGTTTCCTTTCTGACTCTTCAGGTCCTCTTTCTTCTTAGTCTGCCCAGTGGAAGCCTTCTGGACCACTTGACTGTCCCTGAAAACCTAGTATGTGGATAGCTGTTTTTCGTGTCCCTTCACGTCTTTTGGGAAGTAGACCTGCATTTTGAGCATAAGTAGTAGTCACCTGTCCAAAGCAAAAATATAAACATTGCATGCTCAATTCTACCAAATTCTCCCTGATCCTCATGCCATTTCTTATGCTTTGCTTTTTAACAAAATTTTATTGACATCCTTTGTTTTTACATCTTTCATGTTTTCTTCCCCATTCAAAAAGCAATCCCTTATGACAAAGTAGGAAGAAAAGAAAAAAGGATCTGGAAAACTAAAATGTATCCCCATAAAGGTCTGAGGTTATATGTAGCTTCCCCCACTTATGGTGTCCCACTTCTTTAAATGATTGAAGGAAGCAGAGAAGTATTTGCTCCCCTTTAGGGCCAAGGTTAGTCAATATAATTCACAGGAATTGATTTCCATTGTCTTGTGGTTGTTCTTCTCATTTGTATTTTTGTATTCATTATGTATATTGTTTTCTAGATTCTGCTTACTTTACATCATCAGTTCATATATCTTCCCATACTTCTCTGAATTCTTGTTCATTATTTCTTACAACACAATAACATTCCATTATGGTCATGTACCATAATTTCTTTTAGCCTCTAGCTCTCCATTCTCGTTGGCCATTTATATCCTTTTTCCGGGTTTGGAAGTTTTTATTCCCTTTTATTTTGTAGATTTGTTCCTTTTACTCTCCTTTATCACCTATTATTGCCTTGAAAGACACACACAACTTCCCTGTTCTCACGATATAGTCTTAGCTTTGTCATATTAATTCATTTTACGTAACTTTTCTCACTTAATTTTTGTTACTAACTACCTTCTCCTTTGGAGCTTTTATTTAATGCCTCTCCCCCTTGAATTGAATCCTCCCTCAACTTGAGTTAGTCTTCAAGCTTCCCTCAAGTTCTCCTAAATTTCTACACCCCACATTAATCTCTAGTCAAGAAGCTGCAAGTAGAATAAGTAGCTATTTAGCCATACCCAAGATAAGGCATTTACTTGGGGATAATAATAACAGTAATTCTTGGAAAGAGTGAATACAAAAATGTAGATATCAGAATTTACAAACCAAAAATCATGGCATCAGTGTCAACTATTGTCATTATCATTTATCCCTAAGAAATTTTATCTCATTAAATTTGGTCCATTGTTCTACTGTCAATATCTTTGAGGATCCCATTTCTGTCATTATGTTAGCTATGTGTCATCTGCAAATTTGATAAGTATGTAATTGATAAAAAAAAAAAAAGTACTCAACAAGATAAGTCCAAGAACAGAGATCTTTTGGGCCTCCAAGCATAGCCTCCAGGAATAAGGAGATTCTGCCATCACCTACTCCGGATGGACCAATCTAGGGTGTTCTGTTCCGTTCTGGGAATCATATTTTAGGAAAAAACATTGTTTATCTAGAGGGTTCAGAAGATACTATGTAAGTTTTTGTTGGAAGAGCTAGGAATATTTAGCCTTAAAAAAGAGAAGTCAGGCAGGACGTGACAGCAGTCAAGTGTTTGGAAGATGACCTTTAATGGAAGAAAGATTAGATTTTCTTTTTCATTTCTTCTTGTCACCAGACAGGAGAACTATAAACATTGGATAGAAGTTACAAAAAGGCAAATTTATATTTAATATGAGAGAAAACTTCCTAACAATTAAGACTGTCCAAAAATGGAAGATCTTGCTTCAGGAAGTAGTGAGTTCCTACTCCTTGGAGCTCCTTGAGCAAAGGCCGTATGACAGCTTGTCAAAAATGTTGTGGAAGAGATGCTTATTCAGCTATGAATTGGATGGGCTAGATCTGAAATTCTTTGCCTCTCTTATCCCTGACACCTCCTAGAGATCTGCTTCTAGACTGGCAACCACCCAGTAATCACTATTCTTTGGGTCTGACCTTACCTGTCTCTTCCTCCTGACTCTGTTCCTGCAGGCCCCTTTTTTCCCCATTTTTGAGTTCTTCCAGGAGCCTCCATTTGAGTAAGGGTCCCAGAACAGACATCCCTCATTCTCTACATTTAGCCACCAGGCCTCAGCTATCTCTGACTCTACTCCCTTCTCTCACTGGTGAGTTCTTCCTAGAAACTCCATTTGGGGGCAGGCTCCAGACAGCCATCACCCCCATTCTCTGGTCTTATCCTACTTAATGACAGGCGGTACAGTTCATAGAAATAATAAGCATGAAATCAGGGAGACCAGAGTTCAAATTCAGCTTCAGACCTTTACTAGCAGTATGACCCTGGGCAAGTCACTTAACCTCTTTGCCTTAGTTTCCTCAACTATAAAATGGGGATAATAATAGCACCTCTCCCACAAGGTTGTTGTGAGAATCAAATGAGATGTTTGTAAAGGGTTTAGCAAAGTACCTGGTAAATGCATAGTAAATGCTTGTACCCTTTCCTTCCCCTTCCCACCATGCCCCTACTGGGCTACCTCTCAGCCTCCTTCCTAGGTCTTGTTTTATGCATAGTCTTTCCCTATTAGAATGTAAATCATTGAGAGCAGGAACTATCACTTTACTTGCTTTTTAATCCCCAATGTTTAGCACAGTGTCTAGGACACATAAATGTTAGCTACCCTTCTTGTGGTAATTATTTTAATTCATGGGATATCTAGAGTTGTATAGTTGTTTTCTCTCCCCTAATCAATTAATCAATCTATAAGCATTTGTTAACAGCCGAATATATGCCAGGCAATATTCTGGGCATTGAGGTTACAGTGATAAAAATAAAACCTCCTCTGCCCCCAAGAAGACAATGGTAATGGTAAATATGGTAGCCAAGGGTGTTCTGGTAAATGTTTAACAATAGGCTGGAGGGGTAGGGAATGTATGCATGATACACATTTACATTTAATATGCTTTAGTAACATTTCCTCCATTGTTTTCCAAGACTAGAAAATCTACAAAATAATAAATCAAGCCCTGATTTCCAGTGCTGACTGATTTACAAGGTATAAATACTCACATAGAAAATTTAACAATCAGCTCTCCAGATCTGGAAAGGGCTAGCTCCAGCACAACCCTGATGGTAGCTTACATTCATCTGGTTGTAACGATAACAACAGATGACATTTTATGTAGTACTTTGAGGTTTCCAAAATATTTTTCCATACAAAATAATTTATAAGTACTTTCTTCTCAGTACCATGTGGCTGGCAGTAGAAGCATTAGTATCTGTTTTACAAATAAGAAAACAAAAAGCAAGGATTTCTTCTCATGCCTCCCTCAGGACCAAGCATGATACATGTTCAGGTATGGTTGGACTAGATGGCTTCTGGTGTCCCTTTCAAGTATGACATGTTTCCTTCTGACATCCATTACAGGCAGCTAGGTGAAACAATGGATGGAATTCTGGGTCTGGAGTCTGGAAGATCTGAGTTCAAATCCTGCCAACCTTAAACACTTAGACTAACTGTGTGACCCTGGGTGAGTCACTTAACCTTTGTCTGACTCAGTTTCCTCAACTGTAAAATAGGGATGATGACAGCAATCACCTCCCCAGTAGGTTGTGAGGAGCAAGTGGGATATCATCTCTTTGTCCAAATGCCTTGCTCAAATCCAGATATATAGACATACTATGTTTTTGATCTTCTAATGTCAGATATAGAGAATGGAGTGAGGGTTGGGGGGAGGAAAGGTATTTCTGGATATTTGATTTCATCCACGTGGGGAGCTTCTACTGGAAAAATGACTTCCACTGACGCAGGTCAATTTGGCTATACTTAGAGAGTCTTAGAAAGTTGTCCAAGGCACTGACTTGCCCGGGTTGCAGGGCCAGTATAAGTGAGGGCAAAGTTTGAGCCCTGGGCTTTCAGACTCCTAGGCTAGCCTTCTATCCACCATATTGTACTACTGCTTCTCACTTTGCGTAGAGTAGGTGCATAATAAATAGTTTTTAAATTTTATTTTATTGTCTAACACTATCCCATTTCAGTTGGCCCTTCCTCAAGCCCTCATCAGAAAGCAAGGTTTACTTTACAGATTTTTTAAATGTAATCTGGGGAATGCACATCTGCCTAGAAATCACTTTTCATCTGGGAGTACCTATTGTTTCTGGGAGGGAGCGTAGAGCATTCTGGGTTCTTGTGGTGGTGTCAGTTTCCCATCTTTAAAACCACAGTATAGTGGTATGGTGGCTGGAGGCCAGGAGAGAATGAGAGAGCCATTTATAGAACAGAAAGGAGGATTCCCAGAGGTTTTATTGACTTGGAAGTAAGTCAAACATCGATTCCAGGCATGTGAGTCTGAGACACAGTGCTGCTTTCCCCCTCATTAATACTCCATCTGTTAGCTGGATCACGTCTGACGGACCGATGAACTAATCATTGAAACTCAAGCTAACCTTCAATCCTGGGGATTAATGAGGTTTCTTCATAGGCATTCCTTTTCCTCAGGCATACGTCCAAAAATTGTTTAAGATAAGCCCTAAAAAAAATATCAGTACCATTCACATCCGTGAGCTATCAAAAGTGAGGACTGTTTATGTACAGGTAATAGAGGCTTGAAGACTGATTGGCGTGCTGGATTCTGTAGTTCCAAGGGAATGCTTGTCCATCTGAATTACACATCCCAGGACACCAGCCAGCTCTCAAACCCCTATTACCTAAAGAATGTTCGTTGCCTGTTGTACTAGATTAAACTGGCTCTCTAGTATCCCACTTTTATCTTTCCTGTCCTTTGGTCCTCATTGACGTCACTTCTTATTATCTGGCAAAGAACAATACTTTAAGTTAAAAGCCAGATTCGGACTTATTTCCACTCCCTGCTGATCCCCTTTCTGGTATGGACTTAGAAGGCTCCCAAGCGGGTGCTGAATGAAATCATAGACCTGCCCACCCAGAGCATTATTGGTTGTGTTAAACAGTGCCAAAGTGGGAGCCCCAAAGTCCAAGAACCCTCATGATAAAGATAACATACATGGGGTCAAGAAGATTTTCCCCCCATCTTTTCCAGCGGCACCCTTCTCCCAACACCATTCCCAAGCACACATAGAGCCAATCTAAGTACATCAACTGTGTTCCTAGAGTGTAGTAACAAACCGGGCACAAACTGGACTTGGGCTGGGAGCACGAGGTACATAGTCTCACATTCCTCAAGTAGGCTGGCACCAAAGCACTAAGCAGCAAGCTCCACTCATCCCCAGTTTTGTTCCCTTTCCAAACAGCTGGTTTCTCCTCTAATCCTAAATCCCAGCCCAGGGATTCATTCACTGCACCATGTTAATGAGTGTGTGAATGAACAGATTAATGATATGTATAGTGCCTGTGCTGGAAACCTCAGATCTATATTTCTAAAAGTTTGGGCTCAGATTTCCCAACAGTACTAAAATGTTGTTTTGTGAGGGGCATGCCTGAAGTCTAACAGCCCTTCCAGCAGATTCCAGAAGCTCCAGTGTCCATCAATAATTAACAAACTTTTATTAAGTGCCTACTGTGTGCAGAAGACAGTGTCAAGTGCTAGGGAAAAATAGAAAATGAAGCTAAGATTGGGTCTGTGCCCAAATGGACCTTATAGTTAAATCAGTGATGATCTGTTCAGGGTCTAAGACCTTGTCAGTTACACTTACATGTTAAAAAAAACTAGAAATTTGAAAGAAAGGAACTAAGGAGTAAGAGGACTCACAGTAACCCTACCTAATCTTTTTTTTACTATTGCTTTCCTCCTACCATTTTCATTTGCACGGAAAGACCCAAAGCATCTTTAGCAGAGTGAAATTAAGAAACTTCAGACTCACATAACCCTCTGTGGTTTAGTGGAAAGCCGTCCCAAAATGGTCTAAAGGGGAATTCAGGTTGGTAATATAGAACTGACTGCAGTTAAAAGAAATTTTCTAATGCTAAATTATTCGGTGACTTGGGGCAGAGACTAATCCTACTGTCTGGATTTTAAAAGAATAAACTGAATCTTAGCCTAGGGACAATCTAATTGACTGTTGCTCCTCTGGCTGGTATGGTAGTTCATAGCCTTTGCTCTGACTAAAGAGCTATAAGCTTCCTATTATCAAGGAAAGGCTTTTTAGTCCTTGCAGATGGGAGCTGAAATGATCAGAAGGTGCCTCCACCACCACCAGAGATAAAACCTAGAAGGCAGTATCGAAAGAAAGTTTGGAGACGAAGAGATGAATAGATGTGCATGAACCCAAAGAAGAGCCTAAGGCTGATGGGGAAAACGGTCTATTCTGCTTATCGTTACTCTATTCCATGAAATGTCTTTGCTTTGAGTCAGTTGAGTCCTTTGGTTAACTGGTGAAAGTAAATGCATTGGTGGGGACTGGAGAGCAATAGTCTTAAATGAATGTGGTCTTACAGAGGATCTTAAACCTAGGTAGGATTCTTGGGAGTCCTACATGAGAAAGGGGATTATCTCAGGTAATACATAGGAGATAGATAGATAGATAGATAGACAGACAGACAGGTAGACAGATAAACAGACAGACAGACAGACAGACAGACAGACAGACAGACAGACAGACAGACAGATAGATAGATAGATAGATAGATAGATAGATAGATAGATAGACAGACAGACAGGTAGACAGATAGACAGACAGACAGACAGACAGACAGACAGACAGATAGATAGATAGATAGATAGATAGATATGTATTAAATGCATACAATGGATGCAAAATAAAATTCCATTTAATTCTATAAGGGGAAAAGTCATTGACAACTGAGGGAAAACAGGAAAGGTTTCATGAAAGAGTTGACATCTGAGTTGGATAGGAATTCAAAAAGCAAATAAATGAACCCCAAGATCTGGGAGGAGGAAATTTCAAGCATAAACATCAGTGTGAGCAAAGCCTGGAAAGGGCAATGCCTATTCAGGGAGCAAAAGAATAGTCTAGTCTGACTTAAGCAGAAAGGTGAATAATATGAAATAAACCTGGAGAGATAAGTAGCATAATAAGATTGTGGAGGGCCCTGAATGCCAAAGACTTTAAAATTCACAAGTTAGACAATAAGAAATCATTGAAGATATTTGAGCAGAAGATACAACCTAATCTATGCATAAGGAAGATTATATGATAAGGGTGTAAAGAATGGTTTGATTGAAGAGGGAGAAAGCAGAATGACCTTGCAGGAAGCTACTAAATAATGTCCTCTACACTGGTAGTAGCAATGAGCATGGCAAGTGGGGGCTGGGGAAGATGTAAGAATTAACTGGGTATGAGAGGAAAGAAGGATAGGAGAGTCAAAATTAACCTCAAGCTTTTAAACATAAGAGACCAGGTAAATTGTGGTCCCGTTGATAGAAAGAGGGGAGTCAGAAGGAAATGCAAGTTTAGGAGGAAAGTAGGGCTGCATTTGAGGTGAGTCATGGAATGGAAATATCTTGTAGATCATTGGAAGTGGAGGAAAAAGATCTGGGTTAGAGATAGAAACTTGGAAGTTTTCTACAAAGGTGGTACCAACACTGGGTGTGGCTAAGATTGCTAAGAGATAGAAGAGAGTCAACCAAGGGCAGAATCTTGGTGAACACCCACTTTAAGGGGTTGGGCAGAGGACTAAAAGCCAGCAAAGGAAAGCAAAAAGGAGTGGTCATCAGGAGCTGTGGGAGAAGGGAGTATCCAGAAGGATGGAATGAAGCCAGAAAACAAAGAACTCTGGGCTTGACAATAATGGAAAAACCCGGCTCTACAGTTAGAGACCTGGGCTCAGATCATACTTTTGACTGACACTTGTTCTCTGTTTTACTTTAGAGAAGTTATATTGGTTAAATGCTATCATTTTACAGAGCCTCAATTTCCCCTAAAATGATAGAGTTGGGGGTGGCTAGGTGGCACAGCAAATAGAGCACTGGCCCTGGAGTCAGGAGGACCTGAGTTCAAATCCGACCCCAGACACATAGCACTAGCCATGTGACTTTGGGCAAGTCACTTAACTCTAATTCCCCTGCCTTCCCCCCTCCAAAAAGGCAAAACAAAAATAAAATGATGGAGTTGGACTACTGTTTAGCACAGTATCAGTCACATAGTAGGTATTTTTAATCCCAAAATGTTTTCGGTGCAGTAAAAGGGAAGAGGAATCAAGGAAAAAGTAGCTGTAAGGGATGAAAAGGCCAAGGGGGAGGTTTGGGGGGCCATAGAAAGCCTTGAGCATTCTTACAGGCAGATGGGAAGAAGCCAGTGCTGTAGGATGGATAAATGCCTAAGACAGAAAACCTGACAGCTGGAGCCAGGAGGTGTCTGGAAGAAACAGATCCTCTGTCTTTTTTTCTGCCCCCTTTCTCCCTCATTGGAATAAAGCACTCATTTTATCTCAAGAAATTAAAATGCATTAGGAATAATAGTTCAAAGTCACTCAGTGACTTGCTTAGAAATATTTACTGGTACAAAGGACTTATGTTCTGTGTTGAATTTTATTCCTGAAACTCTATTCAATCCCATTCCAGTTTCATCAGTGATTTGAATTGGGGAATAAAGACCCACTTTGGAGCTGGACATTTAAAGAGTCTTTACCTTTCTCCCTCATCCCTCAGATAGGCCCAGGAGAATAGTGTCTGGCCAGCTGGAAGGATTAACAAATTCAGGTTCCTCCCCAGTGAGAGTTGTCAGGGAAAAATTCTCTGTAATTGTTAAACTCTGTTATTTTAGTCAAGCCTAGGCTTTGAGGTGATGTGTCCTTCACTTATTTCCCTAGAAAGTTTTGTGAAAGTGAAATATTGACTGGCTCTTTGGGGTCTGAAACAATGCCTCCCCTGACTCGCCACCACCACCCCTGTCCCCATCCGGACCCCTCCTGGCTCAGCAACAATGTCCTTAATGGCAGAAAGACTCTGCAGGAAGCAGCCAAGTTAAAATAAAGGATGATCCAGCTTCTCTAGGTCATTCCAGCAGGGAGTCATCTTCCTTATGTTCAGAAGCAGAGGGAGAGACAAGGGATCATGTTAAAGCCAAACATCCTCTAAGGCCTGGAGCTTTCTTTGTGGGGAAGGGTGGGTGGAAAGGGTTGGGAAATAACCTTTTTAAAGCACCTGCGTAATCCATCCCCAGCTAGGCACTCTTAGATGAGTTGTTCTGGTCCTTTTTTTACCATTTTGGAAATGGACCTTTAACCATTCAGGCTCTATAAACCACAGTAAATTCCCATGATGTTGGGCTGGGTTTGGTTGGGAGAGCAAATGAAGGAACAACTCTCTCCTAATTATCCAGATGGAAAAAATGTGAAGGAACTGAAGTGAATATGGATTATGGATTAATCTGAAATGCAGCCTGGCTTAGTGGGTAGATAGGTCTCTCACCTTAGACTCAACAGCCTGGATTCCAATCTGTCCTTGATGGAATACTGGTTATATGGCACTGGGTAAAGTCACAACTCCTTAAGACTGTAAATTGCAGACAAGGAAGGAAGAAAATAAGCATTTATTAAGCACCTACAATGTACCAGGTCCTGTGCTAAGCACTTTATAAATATTTTCTTATTTGATCCTCATAAAAACCCTAGGAGGCAGGTGCTATTATTAGCTCCAATAAGGAAACTGAAGCAGGTGGAGGTAAGTGACTGGCCTAGGGTTGCACAGCTAGTAAGGGTCTGGGACAGGATTTAAACTCAGGTCTTCCTGACAGCAGACCCAGCACTCTATCTGCTGTGCCTGAGTGCTAATGTGCATTGATAGAAGCAGTTTCTTTATTTAGTGTTCTCTGCATTATTATAATCGCAATTCTGGATATGAATGAATGAGTGAATAATTAAATGAATAAGGAAGTAGATGAATGAATAAATAAGCTAATTGAATAAATAAATGAACTAATTAATTAATTGGATGAGTGAGGAGAGAGAGAGATGGATGGAAGGATAGATGGATGGATAGATGGATGGATGGATGGATGGATGGGTGAAGGGATTCATTTATTGGACAACTGAAACCAGACAGAGATACAGAAGATATATGGCAGGGACCTAATAAACTAAAGCACATTAAAGGTAGTTAAATTTGAGGGAGATAAGAATAAGTCGGGCACCCTGCTCCCAGGTAAACAAACCAATCTGAGGTCCCTGGGTGTCTACAGGACAAAATAAGGCACTGAAAAGACAAAGAAGAATGCCAGGCAAAAGACAGGAGGAAGATGCTGAAGGTGAAGTTGGCTTCCCTCACATTTTCACTTAGGGCTAGGGAGCAACATTCCAGTGAGAGATTAAATGTCTTGCCCAAGGTCATGCAGCCAGTATGTGTCTGAGGCAGAACTTGAATCCAGGATTTCCTGTGTCTAAGTTCTATCTATTGTCTTAAAATGGAAGATGAAAATGTTAACTTTTTATGCTTCCTAAATCTGGTTATGAAAAGGAAAGCTGGCTGTTCCTGGAGATGAAGGATTCTGGGAAAGGTACTCTCCTAACAAGACATGACTTTGCCATTCAAAATGCAGCTTAGCAAAGGGGAAAACACTTCTTTCTCTACCCTGCCCCCTACCCAGTCCCCAGCAAACACCCCCTCCCAACAAAGAGGAGACCCATTGAAGGGGCCATAGGGGCTAGTTGGATCAGAGCCATTCTGTGAAACAGAGTGGGGGACGGGGAAGGGGGGAAACCGGGTCCAACTGACACCACCACCAAAGGTCAAGGCCACAGGATTGGGTTGCTACTGACCATTCTGCAAACCCCAGCTCATTGGACAAGTGTGAGTCTGCAGCCAAACTCTTTCCACAGCATTGTAGAGGGTCCCATGAGATTTAAATGGAGCCAAACTCCCTAACAGAAGACCCACTGTTCCTCTGTACTTTTTTATCCCCTCTCAATAGGACATGGCTAATGTGGGTATTTTTTTAAGTATTATTATTGCTTCCACTTTGGCAAAAATGTGAATGTGAAAGTTCAAAGTGACTGCCAATAGAGTGGACTTGATTGTTCCATCTGAGGCTAGGATGATTGATTGTCTAGAACTCCAGCTGCTTTTGCTGTAGGTCTTGTGGACCGCAGACTCTGAGACCCCCAGGAGGAGTGGGCACGTTTTGTTTTCTCCATCCTATAAAAGAGAAAGGGGAGGAAATGTGGGTAGCCCCTTGCTGAGGGCTGGCACTGACAAGAGTCACAGAGTGCTCTGAAGTCCCTAAAGTGAAACAACTTTGTTTTTCACAGGCAACTCATGAACATTTCAGCTAATAATAATAACCAGTCTGGGTTAAAGAGTGCCTCTGTAAATAATAGCATAGACGTCTCCAAAACTGTTATGAAAAAAAAAATCATCACCCTATCACCAATCTGGTCTTTCTCTGAGTTTAACAATGTTGGTCCTTACACAACAGGCGTACATACAATCCATCCCTGGGATCATATCTAAAGCTTGGTAGGACCTACCAGAACTTATGCTCTGCTGGTATAGCCTTGGTGAGCCCAGGGTCACCTCCATACCACAAGGTACCAGAATCAGACTGTAGAGCAAGGTTATTATCTCCATTTTCCAGATGAGGAAACTGAGGCTCAGAGGAGTTGCACCTGATCACATAACTAGAAAGAATCAGAACTAGGATGCATAGGACCACAGGATTTAGAGCTAGTCTAATCCCCTCACTTTCCTAATGGGGATAATGAGGTCCAGTCAGTCAGTAAACATTTATGAAATGCTTACTATGTACCAGACACCATGCTAAGAGAGAGTGACCAGTCCAGGATGCCTCCCAGGTTAGGACCAGGAGGAAAGCACCAGCCTCTATAGTGAGAGGAAAGGAAGGAGGGGAGAAGGGTTTAGGGGAGAAGACAATAAGTTCTATTTTGGACATCACTGAGTTTAAGATAGCTACTGGACAGTTTAAGATATCTACTTGAACTGGAGTTCAAGATGTCAGAGATGTGAGATTAGAGGTCAGCAGAGAGATTGGAGCAGGAAAGGTAGATTTAGGAGTCATCACATAGAGATGGTAATTAAATCCATGGGAGCCGATGATATCAAGTGAAGTAGTATAGAGGGAGAAGGAAAGAGGGCCCGAGACAAAACCCTGAGGGTTAAAGAAAGTTTAGAGAAAGTGTTTTGCTTTCTCTAGTTAGAGAAAGTGATTTGGAGGATGACCCAGAAAGGGAGATGGAGGAATGGTCAGAGAGGTAGGAGGAGAACCAGGAGAGAGAGAGAGAGAGAGAGAGAGAGAGAGAGAGAGAGAGAGAGAGAGAGAGAGAGAGAGAGAGAGAGAGAGAGAGAGAGAGAGGTGTCCTAACAACAAGAGAGAGTGATCAAGAGTGTCAAAGGCTGCAGAGGGATCAAGGAGAATGAAAACTAGGAAAGGCCTTTAGATCTGTCAATGAAGAAGTGTTAGTAACTTTGGAGAGAGCAGTTTGGGGGGAATGATAAGGTTGGAAACCAGATTATATGCTGTTAAGAAGTGAGAGAGAAGGGGGCAGCTAGGTGGCACAGTGAATAGAGCACCATCTCTGGAGTCAGGAAGACCTGAGTTCAAATCTGTCCTCAGACACTTAACACTTACTAGCTGTGTGACCCTGGGCAAGTCAGACTTGCTTAACCCCAATTGCCCTACCTTCCCCCTCCAAAAAGGAAAAAAAAAAAGAAGTGAGAGAGAGGAAAGAAGGTGGAGATATTTGCTATGGATGACAGTTTCAAGGAATTTAGTTACAAAGATATAAGATAATAGTTAAGCAGAATTAGATGGGTCTTTTTTTTTTTTCAGGATGTGGGATGGGATCAGAGTGGAATGGGATCATCACTTGAATAAGTAGAGGGTTAGCCTTGGTAAAGAGGAAGGCCACTTGGTCATGTTGAAGAGGGGTGGAGGAGAGAATGGAGGAGGCATCTGAGTGGCAGGACATGAGGAAGAAGGGAAGAGGGGGAGTTCATAGTTTTTTTCTGTAAAATATGAGGTAAGGCTCCCAGCTGAGAGAGAGGAAAGAGAGGGAGCCATGGGAGGTTTGAGGAAGGATTAAAAGGTCTGGAAGAACAACCATAAAGTGGGAGATACAGGAGGATTTCCCAGCAGCAATCCAGGTTGTGCGATGTACATTTGTGGTGGGTCCAGTCAGAACGATTTTCCTCGCCTTCATTCAGCAGCACATGTGCAGGCATGAAGTCAATGAACGCTGGAAGTGATCCAAGGCTGAAGCATGACAGTGCTATGAGGAGGGGGCTAGGGATTCCAGGGAGGAGCAGAGTGTAAAAGTGAGCTGGTTCATCAAGTAGTCAAGATCTAACAGCATGAAAACTTTCCTCCTTCACCTTCGCTAAGGTTTGACCAGAGGGAGGAAGGCAGGGTGACTGGGGTGTGTGTGTCTGTCTGAGTCTGTGTGTCTGTGTGTGATGTGATTGATGGAAGGGGAAGCAACAGGGATGGAGAAGCTAGCTGGGCAGTAGATGATATTAATCATGATATTTTACAGATGAAGTAACTGAGACAGATAGCAGTTACATGACTTTCCCAAGGTCACACAACAAATAAGTACCCAAGGTCAGACTTGAACTCATCTTCTTTACTCCACACTCTCCTCCTTCACATAGCTCACCAGGTTGCCCTGAAGACTCTTTAAAAACTATAAATGTCAATTATTGTTATAGTTATTGTGCTGTATCTTTTCTGCAAGTCATCATCAAGCAGCAGAATTTGGGGTCTCCTCCAGCCCAGTGCCCGAAGTTGTCCCATGTCAACCTGACACCTTGGCTTAGGTACCTAGACAGCAGTCTTTGAAGAAGTTGGTGCAACCCGAATTCCAGAACTTTGTGCTGGGGATCCTGTCTTGCCAAGAATTGTTTTTGTAAAAGATGCCTTCTATTGTTATACCACAGTAACTTCTGGATAGCCTACCCCACCACCACTACCCCCTTCGCTCCTAGTCTTAAAATTTCTCTTGTAACAAAGAAAAAATAGTCCTTCCAAGGAGGTGATAAGACCAGAGTTTCAGACTTTGTTACTGGTGATCCTGTCTTGCCATGGATATTTTTTTTAATGAACCAACTTTTATTAATGACTGTTTCTTGTAACAAAGAATGGCCAATTCTGACTATGTCTGCAATATTCTGTTCTATCCTTGTAATCCCCTGGTAGGTTTTATTATATTTTCTCCAGGATTGATCTTAGCCATTACAGTCATTCAGAATTTAGCTTCCTTTTAGTATCCTTTTCCTTGTGGTATTGGAGACATCGTGTGTATTTTCCTCCTGTTTCTGCTTACTTTGTGCTCTATTGGTTAATTCAGATCTTCCTATGTTTCTCTGAATTCTTCACATTCTTCATTTTTTACTCTTGTAAGAAATATACTTATATATATATGTATACATATGTGTGTATATGTATATATATATATGTATACTTAGTAAGAAAATAATAAATTTCTTACTAAATGTAGGGTCTGTAGGGGCTGCTGATGAAACTGCTCCATTCAAGACCAAAATTCTTTTTTTTTTTTTGTTAGGGGGAAGTCAAAGCAATTGGGGTTAAGTGATTTGCCCAAGGTCACACAGTTAGTAAGTGTCAAGTGTCTGAGGCCAAATTTGAGCTCAGGTCCTCCTGACTCCAGGTTTTATGCTCTACTCACTGCACCACCTAACTGCCCCAAGACTAGCATTCTTTTGGGGAGGCCCAAAGCTGGTTACAGCACCCACATGGCCTTAAGCTTCAGCCCAAGCCAAAAGACTGTAGGAGCCCAGCCTTTTCTATAGGAGGGATGATTTAGGTAACTTCTTAATGTTCAGCAGGACTGACTGACCCTGGTAGGCAGGTGTCACATAAGAGGCAGACAGAACCCACCAGCAGACAAGTGATTCAGAAAGAAATACATCCAAAAAAGGTTTCTATCTTTTGCAGGGAAAATTCAGAAATTCAACACACAAGAGCCTGCTCCGAAGATTCAACATACAAGAACCATTGTCTTTGATTCTTTTGGGAGCCATTCCAAAAGTGAGAAGCTGGGAAGTTCAGGCTAAAGAGTCTTTTCCCCTTGCTCAATGGTCTGAAGCCAGCTTGTCCTCTGGGTGAGGGCAAGAGGTACATCATGAGCCTAAGAGACAGAGGAGATTCCTAGGAGGAAAGGTGCACACCCTTTTACCCCGTTTTTTAATCTTTTATGTAATTATTATCCCCATTTTAGAGGATAATGAAGGTGACTAAGATTAAGTAAATGTCTAAGGTAGGATTAGCATAGAGATGAAGGGAAGGGAATAAGCATTTATTTAACCCCTGCTATATGCCAGGTACTGTACTAAGTGCTTTACAAATTTCTCATTTGCTATTCAGAGCAGCACTTCAAAGTAGGTGCTGTTATTATCCCCGTTTTATAGTTGGGGAAACTGAGGCAAACAGAGGTTAAGGGACTTGCCTAGGGTCACACAGCTAGTCAGTTTCTAAGGTCAAATTTGAACTCAGATCTTCGTGAGTCCAGGTCCAGGGCTTTATCCACCAAATCACCTAGCTGCCTCTCTGGTGATGATTTGACCAACTTCCTTTTGCCATTTTCTACCTTTGGAAGTATAATCAGTGCGAAAGACCTGTCTCCCAGAGTCCTGACACAAGGAAACGGTCTTCATTCCTTTTAAATGCACATTCCTGAACGTTGTAAAGTCAGTCTCTTATTCTCCAGACAAATAAAAATGGGCCCAGTTCCCTGAGGCTGAAAGGCAATTTAGTCCATGAATATTTGTGGTAATAGCCAACATTCCCTTCCCCCCCTCCTTCACTCCCTTAGTAGGGACCTTGGGGAAAAGATTCTTACTTCATTATGGGTTCCCAGAAGGAGCCCCCTAGGGTCCAATTTGTGGTTTCCATTGGAAACCAATCAGCTTGAGTCATTGGCAATGAGCTGCTGTTCAGGAAAGAACCCAAGCTCTTCATCTTCCCATTCACAACTTGGGCGTTGGTCTGAATCTGTTCTCTGCAGAGGCCTGGTACTCTTCTCTTAGACGATTGAGCAGGATAGAAGGATGGTCATGAAGGGGCTCCTAGTGGACCATTGGTTAGCAGGTCTCACTTTTGACAAGGGTTTGGCTCCAAAAGCATTTTGATTTAATGGCTCTAGGCCTCAGGAAAGAAGGAAACATTGCCTGACTCAGAGAGTCTTCCCACTACCTAGAATCTTTGGTTTGTTTGTTCCTGACAAGTTTGTCTCTGAGGAAAGAATGTTCGAGCCCAGGTTATGGGATTTAATCCATTCTTGTTCAAGGACCCTACTGAGTGATCACCCCATGGCCTAGAAGGCCAGATCTAAGGATTACCAAGAAATGACTCGGGCCTGGCAAAAAATCTGACTTTCTACATAGTCAATTTTTGTCCAGGTGGGGTTAGAAACATGGAGGTCAGGACTCAAGGAGACCGGAACCAGAGGATGGGGGTGGATTCCTAAAGGCCCAAGTACCAAGTCAATCTTGGCAGATCTCCATCATGGAAGAAAACATCCAGGATCACAAAGCATTCCTCCTCAGCCTGGTCCTGGTTGGAAGGTTAACTCCTGCTACCCTAGCCAGCTTGCTTGATGAGGCCTCCTGCAAGAGAAGAGCAGAACCAACTCTAAAAAGTAAGTCTCCTTTAACCGCCAAGTTACACGGCAAGCACTGAATTAGCCAGACCCTTCTGCTGTGCTTAGCAATTTCCATTATTACCGATTTGGCTTCTTTCCAGTGCAAAACTGTACAAAAGATGGAAAGATTTAAGGGGCTGAGATGGGGAATTGGGGCTTGTTTTTTTATTCACTAATCCTCAAATCCCTTTGCTATGGTCCATTTAGCTGCATTAGAAAGCTAGGCTTTGTATCCACGGGAATTGGTTTTGAACATTGTTGAAGTCTATGACTCAGAACTCAGGCCCCTTTCTCCACAGTGAGACTGTGACCTGTCTGGTGCTTTTTTTGAAGCCTTTGGGACCAGCTCTTCTCTCCAACCCCCATCCACCTTTCCCCTAGTCTTCTCTGCTCCCCTTTGGATTGCCTGACAGGGAAAACTGAACTATGACTTACTCATTCAGGCAACCTCAATTGGGGCATTTGTCCAAACCACTACAGAATTCAGACACTGTAAAGGGAAATCCTTCTGGCAGGAAGAAATGTGTTAAAAGTAATGCTGGCATTAGTTAGATTATCAGATCCACAGGAACCTCTTTCCTTGTCTCATGATAGGAAGGGCAGTTAGCAACCCATCCAGCTCTTGACCCCTCTAATGTCTGTGTCTATATCTATTTCTGTATGTGTGTATCTCTATCTGTCTGTCTGTCTGTCTCTTTCTCTCTCTCTCTAACTCTGTCTTTGACTCTGCCTCTCTTTGTCTCTGCCTATCTGTATCTCTGTCTCTCTCTCTCCCTGCACATTATATAGGACAGACGACTCACTTTAGAATATTAATTGTATGACTAAAGGCAAGTCACTCTTTCAGGGCGCTGGCCAAATATTAAATTAAATATAATTATTATTCTGCATCTTTAAAAGGAGTTTCCAAACCGAAGTTCCTTATACTGATAAAAGTATAAGTCTGGATCAAAAAAAGAAAAGAAAAAGAAAAATCCCTCTCTCTACTGCTCCCTTCACCAGTGTTATTCTTATCTTTTATCTAGGACCACTAGAAATGTTGGAGCAGCTAACTGGCACAGTGGATAGAGTGCCAGGCCTAGAGTCAGGAAGACATATTTGTGGGTTCAAATCTGGCCTCAGACACTTACTAGCTGTGTGACCCTGGGCAAGTCACTTAATCCTGTTTGCCTCAGTTTCCTCATCTGTAAAAAGAGCTGGAGAAGGAAATGGCCAACCACTCCAGTCTCTTTGACAAAAAAAAAAAAAAATGGAGTCATGAAGAGTCAGACACAACTAAAAAATAACTGAACCTCTGAATTAGAAATGTCCTTGCAACTTAGTGAGGATGAGATGTAGCTAGCTAGCAACTAAGGACCACAAATAAATGCAGTCTCTAGTGGAGAAATTGCTTGAGATGAACCAGTCCTTCCCATGATTGCTTGCTTCTACTTCTCTCTTTCAATGTGTGTTCCAGCCATGCACATGGAGTCAAGAGAATTGGATTTGAATCATAACTCTGCCCTTCACTGCCTTGTGTCACTGGGAAAACCACCATTTAATCTCTTTTACCCAGAGTTTCCTCATCTTTAAAAATGAGGGAGTTGACTACATCACCTCTAAGGTACCGCAAGCTCTAACTCTTGTGGATCTTTCCTGTCTCCACACTAACAGCATTCCTATGGCCTCTTGAGACTGATACTACAAATGCCCTACCTCGCCTCCTGCCTAGCCCTTGAGTTTGGTTATCCTTTGACCTCTGATGTGATTCAGAATGGTCCAAGGCCTCTTTGCCCCAGTAAGGTCCTTCCTCTTGGGTTCTGTTGATTGTACTGCAGTCAATGGCACGGCTTGAATTCAGACCCATTCTATGGGGCAGGGCTAAGAAATCTTTGGTTCTGACCCAATGGTGGAGAAGTAGACCAAACTCAGAACCAAAAGTCAAACTCTAAATTCCACTGCTCACTTCACTCTTTGACCCTCATTCAAAATTCAGCTCAATCCTCACCTTCTACATGAAGACTTTACTGATTTCTCCCATCTGGGCTGCTCATGCCTTCCTCCCAATGTTACCTAAATTATGTATTTAATCATGTATTGTTGTCTCCATATTTATATGTTTCACCTAGTAGACCATAAGGTTCTTGAGAGCAGGACCTTTTTTTTGCCTTTATATCTCTAGCATCTGGAATATAGAGACTAGAACTATGATTTCATTTGTGTGAGTAAGCTCCTGATAATGAAATTCCTCTCCCAGGACAGATTAGCGACTTTATTAAAACCTTGGAGTCTTAGAGAGTTACATAGAGCACTCAGTGGTTAAGTGAATTACCTAGGGTCACAGAGCAAGTGTATGTCAAAGACAGTCCTGGTTCTGCTAGCAGCCCTCTCTTCACTCCTCCATACTACCTGCCCTGGCACAGAGTCTGACTGTTTGCTACTTTGTCAGTAAGATAGGAATAATACTGCCCACCTTCCCTTCATTCGTCACACAATGCCCACTGCCTTGGGAAGATATTTTTCTCACTTAGAATTTGCAGAACTAATATAGAGCATTAATTATGACAGTAACTTACTTGATACCGTGTTTCCCCGATAATAAGACCTATCCCGAAAATAAGCCCTCCCCTTACTGTGTAAGATTCCTCTAAAATAAGCCATCCCCTGAAAATAAGCCCTATTGAGATTGCTACTGTAGTGAAGGTGATACCCTGCGCTACACACTACATTACGGTACCGTCTGTATGCACCGTCCCCTCCCCCCCGGGTGAAACGCACGCCGCGCTCCGAGGTGCATCCAATCAGAGCTGCAGCAGTGAGCACGTCATCCTGTTCTTCCCCAGTGATTTGCTTGCTGGCGCCATTGAGAGCAGTGCCGGGGAGGAGAGCTGAGGCAGGACAACATAAAAACCCGGTATGTAAGCGGGAGTGAGGGGGCATGATGGAGGATAAAAAGGGCATGATGGAGGAAAAAAGAACTCAGGGGGCATGATGGAGTGAAAAGAAGGACTGATGGTCGTAATTTTATTATTCTGTCTGTTTTGACCCCCAGACATGAGTACAAAAAGGAAGAGCTATACTGTTGAGTATAAGAAAGCAATTGTAGAGGAGTCACATGGCAAGAATCTTGCAGTTTTCTGTAAAGAAAAACTTTTGGATCTTTGAATGGTCAGAAAATGGAGAGCAGATTATAATAACCTCAATCAACAGGTGGATGAGGGAAAAGGGAAAAAGCGCAGGTCTGGATCAGGTCGGCAGCCCTTATATCCTGACTTGGAGATCCTCATTGGTGAATGGATTGCTGACAGGAGAGCAAAGGCTTTGGTTGTGCGCAGGGCTGATATTCAAGCATTTGCCCTTTCAATGGCACCAGAGTTTGAAATGGTCTCAGAAGGATTCAAAGCATCACAACACTGGTTGGACGGTTTCCTTCAACGGTATGAACTGTCCCTAAGAAGATCAACAACACTGTTTAAGCTGGAAGATGCTGAAGTTATTAAACGTGCACTTGCATTCAAGTCCTTTATTGATAGGATCGACATTTCCAAGTACCAAACCTGCAATATGATTGCTATGGATGAAACTGCAGTGTTTATGGGACAAGGATCTCAAACAACAATTCTTCACAGGGGTGCAACGTCAATCTACATTCCCACCACTGGCTATGAAAGTGCATGGGTCAGCTGTGTTTTGGCAATTCGTTTGGATGGAAAGAAAGCCACACCTCCAATCATCAGTAAGGGCAAGAAAGATAAGACTGAACATGTATCTGGCATTTACGTTCTTGAAACCGAAAAAGCCTGGTGTACACAAGCCGTTATAAGAAAGTGGGTTGATTTAATGCTGCCGCTTGCTATGTGAGGTAACCAAAGAGGTCTGATAGTCTGGGATTCAGCCAGCACTCACCACGCTAAAGAAATGAAGAACTTTCTTGCAGAGAGAAGAATAGATCAAGTAATGATTCCTGCAGGAATGACTGCCTATCTCCAGACCCTTGATATTGCAATAAACAAGCCATTCAAGGACGATTTGCACATGGAAGTCAATGACTACATTGAAAATAGAATGGAAAGAAATCAGCGTGGAAACTTTGTGAAGCCCTGTCTGCAAGAAGTCGTGACTTGGGTGAAGAAGTCATGGGATAAAATTACTGACAGCTGTGTCGCCAAGGCACTACGAGCATGTTACCTGGACAAGACATATTCATTTAAAGAGAGCTATATCGCTGGACATGACAGATTGGGTCCACTTCTTCTGAAGGAAATGGAGGCGCAAGACATCCAGGACGGAATTCAGGGTATGGACACTTATGACGATATTGTTGAAGAAGATGACATGATCATTATTGAATAAAGGTACATTTTTTTGTTCACATTTACATGTTTATTAAAATTGCTGTCAATGTTCATTAAAATAAGCCCTCCCCTGAAAATAAGCCCTCTGGTGTTTTTCTGTCCAAAAAAATTATTAAGACAGTGTCTTATTATTGGGGAAACACAGTATGTCAATGAGAACTTCATGTGAAAAAGAACAGAGAGGTTTGAGAAAAGAAAACCTCTCCCCACCATCATTACAAAGTTGGATGATTATAATGGTAATAAAATTTCAAGATCCCCTTGTATTGGCAAGTTAACCCAGAGCTTGTGAATCCTACAGTGGGATGGACTTTTTGATGTGATGGAAGGGGGCTGAACAGGGAGAAGCTGGTGCCATATATAGGGAAAAGCCCAAGCTTGAAGAGGCCTGAAGAACTTCTGGGAGCAACATCAGAGACAGAGAGAGAGAGAGAGAGAGAGAGAGAGAGAGAGAGAGAGAGAGAGAGAGAGAGAGAGAGAGAGAGAGAGATGCTAGGAGCCAGAGTTGCTGAGAGAGAGAGAACTGCCAGCCAGGGCTGCTCAGGACTTCTGAGGGCCAGTCAGAGCTGCCGATAACTGAGGAGGCATGACTGTGGTGCCAGTATTTTGTCTGTATCTTTTGATGTTACTTTGTCAGATTCACTTGTTGATAGAGACCTCAGACCTTGTTGTTAGGTCTAGGTTGATTTCACAAGCAGAAAGTGAATCGATAAGGATGCCAGCAATGTTGACGAATGTTATTGTGGCTTTGTTAAGCTTTGTCTTCCCAGGAACAGAAACTGTGGGAAGGGGAACCATGGAAGCTGAGAATCTGCCTCAGGTCAAGATGAAAAGACCTCTCCTTGGGTACGTAATGCTGACTGATGATATTATAACCTAGTTGTGACCTAGAGGTGGATGGCCTTTGTGTACTAAATGAATGTACTTTGTTTAAGAAGGAAGATGTTTTGATTGTAAAGATTAAGACAGTGTGACCTAGGAGTAGACTTTGTGATTGACTAAATGAGTGCACTTTTAAAAGACCACTTTAACCTTTGTACTTTGTGATTGAATTGAGAACTTACTAAGTGATTGAGTTACTAAATGAATGTACTTTGTTTAAAACTATGTCACCACTTTGATGAAAACTAGTGACCATTTTAGTGTTAAGTTGTTGAGTTGTGACATGGTGAATGCTGTATTTTGATTTTCTGTGAATGTTTTGCCTTAATTTGTTACTTAATAAATGGAGAGTTCACTATGCTTATAATTAGAACCTTGAAAGCTGTTCACAGCAGCAGTCCTCTGGAAAGCTGCTCATGCTTGGCATTACAATGGTTTCCCATTTCCAATAGTTAATCAAAGTAAAAATTCAGCCTCTTCATTATAAAATAAGAAGGTTGGATTAAATGTCCAGTTCTTACATTCTATGATTCTAATTTGTTATTTTATAAAACAAACCAACATGAACAAAAAAGACCCCTCAAACCAGAGTGGTAAATGAAGATCCAGAAATGCAGTAAGGATCTGACTTCATGCTGCCTTCCCAAACAACCTCTCTCAAATCTCTGAATCTTTGGAGGATAAAAACTGTCTACTTATCCCTCAAAATAACTGGATTTGAAGTCTGAACTGTAAGGAAAGCCACTCTCTAGGTGGATACAGGATAAATGGATACAGTAACTGAATCCCCTTGGAAAGAATCTATTTTCAACAACCAACACTCCTAAATTCCACTTTGTAGCACATAGATTATAGTAAGATGCATGTGTGCAAATATACACATATGTATATATATGTATTTATTATATATATATGTCTTTCTCCTTTCTCCTCTCTCTTTGTCTCTATCTCTGCCCATCTTTTTTTTCTCCTCTGTCTCTCTCTGTCTCTGTCTCTGTCTCTCTGTCTGTCTCTCTGTCTCTGTCTCTGTCTCTCTCTGTCTCTCTCTCTGTCTCTCTCTCTGTCTCTCTCTCTCTCTCTCTCTCTCTCTCTCTCTCTCTCTCTCTCTCTCTGTCTCTCTCTCTCTGTCTCTCTCTCTCTCTCTGTCTCTCTCTCTCTCTCTCTCTCTTTCCCCACTCTTTTTTTCTCCTATCTCTTGTTCTTTCTCTCTCCCTACTTGGGTTTGGCAATAATTTACAACATATGCAACAAACACATAAACCACATTCATTCCTGGAAAATGATGAATATACCCCACCCCTGCCCCCATATGCAAGAGTATAAACTGAACCTATGATGGGATCTTCAGTGCTTTTCAAGGAGAAGTTGAAATAGTTTATTTCAAAGATAGCTAGTTTGTCCTCATCAGAATTGCCCTCTCATTTCCCATCTCCATGTAATATATGGAAAGGCTCCAAGGAGAGTGACTCAAATTCAGCAAAGCTGTTTCTAACAAAGTGCAATCCAAAAACCAGGAAAATACACAGAGAAAATTAAAGTCAGAGGCCACACTTAAAGGATGACCCCCGGTAAAATTGTCAAACCTCATTGCTCCCACTATGTGAAACGGGCTCCATTTTGGCAAGACAGTATGGTTTCCGATACAATAATCAGCTACTTGAGGGCAGAGATATTACTTTTTCTTTCTATATCCCTAAGGCACCAAGTACTACTTTCTGCAAAAGAACTGACAAGATGACTACTGCCATGCAGATTTGGAGTTTCCAAAGGAAGAAAGATAGAGACTTGAGAACAGCCACAAAGATCCAGGTCACCAGCTGGTCCCTCCCCCAACCCCTCTAGTGTGGATGCCTCCTTGAGACTTGTAGAAGCTCTTTGGTAAATTGCTTGTCTTTGCTAAGCCCCCAAACACATTAAAAAAAAGTCAAAATGAAACTACCCTAACCTAAACATCAAGGGGACCCAGGGAAGTTTCCACCAAGGGGCAACCAAGTGTTGAGGGAAATGATCTTGATCTGAGGGGCTTTTTTCAGGGTGGGGGGAGCTTTGTATAGTAATGGACCTAGCTAACAGGAGAATTTAGACCCTAGGTCTTGTGAGAGGGCAGTCAGACAAAAGAGTGATAACACTCCACTTTAGGAAGAAATCCCACTAACCTAAGACTGCCCCGACAGATTTCAGCAGCTCCAGCGAAGGAAAAACAGTCCAGCAGCAGACAACCACAGCAAGTTGTGCAAATGACAGCAAACAGCAGCTAAGGAAAACTTCACAGGCAGGAAGAAATAGCCCCTGAAATAATGAGGATTATGAAACAAGTCTACTGGAAAGAAGTGGAATTCCTCCACAACACCAAATTACTGGACCCGAAGACGGAGTTCTAAGACCAGGCAGAAGCTAAAGCCAAAAAACAAGTGAAGGCAGGAAGGGCAATTCAATACCTCACCCTTCAATAGTATTGCCAGTAATGTGAAATAAACACATCCAGGGATGAAACAAGGTTGTCTTTCTAGTAATCACAAGTATTGTGTTTTCCTTTTGGAAATCACAAATCTTAGAATCATACTCTAAATCTGAAGGAACGATCTAGGTCCTTGGGGGCCGTGGAAATTACAAGAAGGGCAAAGAAGACTGTCTTGACTGGAGTTTGGGTTCAAGTCCATTGGGCTTTGTGTTAGGTTTCTGTTAGGCAAAATAAAATCTGTCCTGTATTTTATGTGTTGTTAGCCTGAGTGCTTACAGCTTATTTGGTGATAAGTATGTGTGTATGTGTGTGTGTGTATATACACACGTGTGTATGTATTTGTTGTGCAGTCAATTAAGTGACCCCATGAGATCCCAAAGCCAAATACAACTGAGAACAACTGAATGTGTGTGTGTGTGTGTGTGTGTGTGTGTGTGTGTGTGTGTGTGGTATTGCTACTGCTGCTGCTGCTGCTGCTACCGCTGTTCAGTCATTTCAGTCAAGTTCAACTCTTCATGATCTCATTTGGGGTTTTCTTGGCAAAGATACTGGAGTGGTCTGCCATTTCCTCCTCCAGCTCATTTTACAGGTGATGGGCTGTCCACTTTATCTTTTCTATAGAGACTCGGACAGAACTCACATTCTGATGTTCCTAAGGGAAACCCTAGATGAGAAGAAAATCAGCTGAAGAGAAGGATTTGCAAAAGATGGGTCATAGGTGACATCTGCAGACAGTCTCAAAATGGGAAGTGAATTTTGTAATAGTTCTAGTCTTTTCAGACAGAAGGCAATCTTGGAAGACAGTGATGAACTATCCTATGCAAAAATACCACAGTAGGGCTGTATTCCTTTTATTCCAAAAACCTAAGTCCCCAGAACTTCCCACCAAGACTCCTTGCATTATTTCTCAAAACAGGACAAGCAGAAGGAAATATTTAAATTGTTGTTGAATTAAATTGCAAAGTCACAATGGCAGTGTGGTGCAGTAGTTGGTCAAATTACTTAGACTCTTGGGCCTCAGTTTCCTCAGCTGTAAAATGAAGGCGTTTTGGTAGATGCTCATAAGGTATTCCAGATCTATGACACTATGACCAAAGATCACAGGCGGGAGTTGGAATCTGAAACTCAACAATGCTTATAAGAAGTCAGGCAGTGAGTGATTGAGTCGGTTCTGTCATCCCTGTCAGACTAACAGATGGAAACTTCAGCACACAGGAAAGGCCATTGAGAAAGGGACTGTAAGAACAGCACAAGTTGTTTTCTTGACATTTCTTTGATCTCCCTAAAGCAGCCAAAACAGGAACATGACTTAGACAATCAGAAGTCTGACATAGCCCCACCGCTGCAAGCCTTTGTCTCTCCTCGCCCATCCTGCCAGCCAATACGGAAATGGATTTAACCACAGCCACAAACCTTGTGCATCTCCCTGTCAGCACTGAATACATCACAGGAGCCTCCCGTCCCCAGAAGAGTATCAGGTATCCAGGCAGAAAGATGATTGAGAAGCAGCTGCCAGTGATGATAGACTCTAAGCTAGCTACACCCAGACCCATCTGGGATATATAGATATATAGATAGATAGATAGATAGATAGATAGATAGATAGATAGATAGATAGATAGATAGATAGATAGATAGATAGATATATCTGAATTATTAGATTCCCCTGAGACTGATTCTTCATCATGGGATAGTCAACAAAAATAGGAAAGACCCTCTCCACCCCCCTACCCTCAACCTGAGTCAATGTCAACATCCCTAGAGGCCACTCTGGCACACTGGAGACAAATACTGGTAAGCTGTGACTTCCTGCCAAGGGGTACTGAGGAGCTATTTGTCAAATTATTACAATGATAGAGAGGTCTATTTTCCTTCTAGAATATGATGGGGAGAACCTCCCCAGATTTGTCAGACCTGTTCCATCTTACATACTTCTGGTGATTTACATGGGCACAAATGACACAGCCTGAAGCAAAGTAGGAAGCATACATTGACATATATGTGTGTGTGTGTGTGTATGTGTGTAGCTTTTTGGAGGGCAATTGGGGTTAAGTGACTTACCCAAGGTCACACGGCTAGTTTTTTTGTGTGTGTTAAGCGTCTGAGGCCGGATTTGAACTCAGGTCCTCCTGACTCCAGGGCCGGTGCTCTATTCACTGCATCACCTAGCTACCCCCCTTAATATATTTGAAGACTTGGGAAAGAAACTGAATATTTACTCAATGAAGGGATGAAGTGGGAGGGACATATAAGTAAAAAAAAAATAAGTAATTGAAAAAGAATTATGAGTAGCAGGGCCATCTAAAGTACCATATTTTGACAAACTTTATACCAAAAAACAAGCCCACTCAACACATTTATAGCATTACTATTATTATGCTTATTTGTATTATGAATATATATATGTGTGTGTGTGTGTGTGTATATGTATGTAAGGAAGCTAGGTAGAGCAGTGGCAAGTCTGCAGTCAGGAAGACACATCTTCATGACTTCAAATCTGGCCTCAATTCTTACTAGCTGTGTGACCCTGGACAAGTCACTTAACCCAGTTTGATTCAGTTTCCTCATCTGTAAAATGAGCTGGAGAAGGAAGTGGTCCAAAATGGAGTCCCAAAGAGTCAAATATGACTGAAAATAACATACACGTATCTATACACACACACACACACACACACACACACACACACATACACACACACATTTGTTGTTGTTCAGTCATTTAAGTGACCCCATGGGGGTCACAAAGTCAAACATGACTGACAACAACTGAAAATGTATGTGTGTGTATATGTATATATGTGTGTTTTATTGTTGTTGTTGAGTCATTTCAATCATGTTTAACTCTTTCTCACCTAATTTGGGGTTTCCTTGGCAAAGATACTAGAGTGGTTTGCCATTTCCTTCTCCACTTCATTTTATATATAAGGAAACTGAGGCAAACAGGGTTATGTGACTTGTTCAGGGTCACACAGGTAGTGTCTGAGTCCAGATTCAAATTCACTAAGATGATTCTTTCTGACTCCAGGCCTGGAGCTCTGGTCACTGCCCCATCTAGCTGCCCATCTATGTGTTGCATTATTTTTAGTTTATGTTTAAGATTGGTTTATACTTAATAAAATTGTAACTTTCTTTTTTTCTCTTAAGAAAGAAACTGAAGCCTTTGGAGACATGGATGCTGTTCTCATGATTGCTGCTATCCAAGGCAAGGGCAGATCTTAGAAGTTAATAAATAGCTGGTTACGGTGGTAGTATTTGAGTAGGATTTGAATTCTGGACCGTGGGTTTTGTGTGTACACAGACCTGTGATTCCATTGCAATCGGGAGCTCCTAAGTAGAAAATTCTCTCAACTAATGCAGATCGGCAACCACTTTGCAGCTTGAGTTTCATAGAGTTCCCTGGGGCACCAAGAAAGGTCAAGGAGCTTGCACAAAGTCAAGTATCTATCAGGGGCAAGATCTGACCCTGACCCTGAAGTCAGTTCACTACAAGGAGCCGCCTCTTTACTAGCTTAGAGACAGGAGCCTAAAACCAGGGATTGGCAGGAAAGATATTTGCATTTTACCAGAGCACAGAACCTTTAGGTCAAATAGAAAAAGGACAATTAGAGAATTATGGGATTTCAAGGAGCTAGAAGAAATATATTTTGGACTTGGTCCTTTTCAGTACCTTCAGGGCTCTCCTATTCCATGTATATTTAATATCATTCTTTTCATGTCCTCTCTCTCTTATACACCAGCTTCCTCATCTCTAAGATTCATCCCTACTTAGAAGGTTGGGACATTTTAAAGAGTGTTTGACTGAACAAATGAGGACTCAAAACTGATTTTTGCACACCTTTTCAAACCCCCCCCCAACCCTAGAATTGGTCTCCACCACTCCCAGAGCCTCATTATGGCATTATTATTGGGTTTCATTCCTTGGGACTGACTTAAAATGGAGCTCTTCCGGAAAAGTCCTAGCATGCTTCACTTCTGGACTTCACTCTGGACTGTCTCGCCATCTTCTCCAGAGCCTTGGTAGTTATTTTTGATGGCAGCACCATTCTCCAATCTTTGAACCCTCCTCTTCTTTCTAGAGTGTTTTGTTTTTAATTTCCTGTGAGTCCTAAGGGACTGCAAGATATTTCTAGGTAAGTAGGCAGAGTAATGAGAAGAGCATAGGATTTCGCATCATGCAGACCAGAGTTCAAATCGTGCCTCAGATACTTACTATATGACCCTGAGTAAGTCATTATAATGCCAAGAAAAGGCATCTTCCCAAGGTTCAAAATACCAGCATAGGTGCTCTCCATTTTATTCAGTGACAAATTAAGAACAGAGAGAATCAACATATAGCATAATTCAAAATACAATATTTACCAAGTGTGATTCAATAATCTCCAAGTACTACCCCACCCCTGGACATTACATTCATTTAATCAATCACAAAGTCCCTCTTCTAAATACTACTCCACCCCTAGGCTGTACCTTCATTTAGTCCATCACAAAGCCCCTCTTCTCAAATGGAGATTAGTTTCCAATCATAAGTAAAGTACATTCATTTGTTCAATCACAGAGCACAAAAAGGTCAAAAGTTCCTGACCCTTGGATCACAATTGAATCTACCCCAGAGTTACAACAAGCTTAAGCACAGCATTTAATACCCAAAGAGAGGTCTTTTCTTCATCTTGACCCGAGGCAAGTTCTCAGCAATCTTTGTTCCTGGGGAGACAAAGCTTAGCAAGGCCACAAGATACATTGCCAGTATTTTCATTAATTCATTCTCTGTCTGCAGAACAGAACTAGGACCCCTAAAAACATTAGCAAAGCCCCCTTCCAGGATTTCTGTAAACATACAAGAAAATCCTTCTTCAGGGCTTCTGAACCAACAGCAAGGTTCCAGAACCTCTGCAACAACAGCACTGTCCTTCACCAGTGGACAGAATTCACTCTCTGTCTGCAGAACAGTCTTAGGAGCTCTGAACCAACAGCAAGGTTCCAAGACCTCTGCAACAACAGGACTGTGCTTCACCAGTGGACAAATCTGGCAAAACAACATCAAAACAGACAAAGTACCAGCATAACAGCCATGTCTCCTCAGTCCTTGGCAGCTCTGGGTGGCAGCTCTCAAAAGTCCTAGGCAATTCAAACTGGCCCTCAGCAATCCTCTCAGTTTCTCTCTGCCTCCAAGGTGCTGCATCCAAAAAGTTCTTCTGCCTCTCTCTTTTCTTGAGTCTCTCTAAATTTACATCACCAGCTCCTCCCAGTTCAGACCTCTCTTTTCACGTCAACAAGTCCATCCCACAAGTGGGATTCACAAGCTCTGTGTTTTAACACAATCAAACCAAAAACCAAGCCAATACAGGGGGATCTTTAAATTTCATTACTATTACAGTCATACACTGCCATCTGACTCAGTTTTCTCATCTGTAAAATAAGGATGATTATAGCACCTATGTATGGGTGTTTTTATAAAGATGTAATTAGATAATGTGTATAAAGTGCTTTTCAAACTTCAAAAACACTACATAAATGCTAGTTATTATTACTGTTATGATGAAGATTTAGCACTCAAATAAATGGGAGGCACCATGGACAAGACCTAAGGTTTAGAGGGAGATAAGAGATTTTTTAGATTCTTGGCCCTTGGAAAAAAGGAACTGGAATTCAAGATCAGAGATGCCCAGGCAGTGTGGTAGCAATGGCTTCTTCTTGCTATGTCTATCACTGAGTCCATCCTCTCTGTTCCACAAGCAAAGAGCTAGCCATGTTAAGAAGCAAGTGGGGGTCCCAGCTAGCCATGGAATACTGAATGGAAAAGAAACAAACCTCAGGAGTACCAGTTTTCACTGGATCCCAACTCCCTGCCCTATGCCATAAAGACTCAGACTCAGAAGTTCTTGACTCATTTACCAAAATCTTAACATAACCATAAATGAAAAATCTTTTAGGGGCTGTGTTGTGTTTCCTGGATCCCTTTGCCTACTCACAGGTAAAGTCACCATGAGGAACTAAGTACCTGTACTGTATCTCTTAGAATTTCTAGGTTTAAAGTACCCCACATAGTATCTGGGGGGCTGGAATACATAGCTTTGTAGCAGATTTTTATTATTAATTATTTGTCACCTTCGTTGTTCCTATGTTTAGAGCAAAATGGGGTGCAGTCAAGCATTCTGTCTATTCTTGTTGTCACACAATAAAACCAGTTCTCCCAGCACTTTTCTTTGCCCATCCAAGAAAAAAACAACACTACCCTTAGCTGCAACTTCCTTTTTTATCTTCTGGCTTTATATATAGCAAGAATTCCAAGACTGATACTCTGTAGAATACAAGCTGTGCTCATAAACATTCTGAACACTGTGATTCTTAGCATTCTCTGCCCTGCTTCCTGCCACTCTGCCATCATCAGTGCCATCATCAGCTGGACGAGAGCTGCTCAGGAAAGAGGTTCATTTTTTTTTAAATTTGTTTCCTGGGTTGCCATAGTCAAAGGAGTTCACGTAATCAGTTCAACTGATGATAAGCCTTTCAGCTTAGCTATGTTGGTCCTCAGAAAGGAGACATAGCCTCCTTCCAGCATTGCACCTCCTGCAGTGTAGAGTCAGTCTGAATTTGTCCTCAATTGGGATAGAGAATGCCAATATCTCCATACTACAGTGAAGCACTAGAATAGAGCTTTGTGGACGTGGCCCTGGGTTCTTGAGGATTGCACCAGGAGAATACAAACTCTAGAAGGAGTAAGGTTGATACTAATACTGAATTGGACCTAGAAATTGTGGCTGCTAGGAAGGTGTTTCATCACCTTAAAACCTTACAGTAGTCCTATGACTAGAATATGCTATAAGATAGATCTATCTGGGATCCTTCCCAAAGCAGTTTAGTCATCAGAGTGTCATTCAAACAGCAATTGATGCTGCTAGCCAGTAACCTGAACCCACTGAATGGGAAGATACAAGATCTGGAAGCCCCACGCCACGCTGGCAGTTATGATGCTAGAGATGAGCAAAAATGCTAAAGAAGTACTGAGCTTTCCATGATTCACAGAGTATTGAACGACCTTCTGTTTCCCAGCTTTGTCTTTGTCCAGTTGGCTGTACTGATTCGCCAGTCTATGGGATGTGAATTTACCCAGTCAGAATCAGCTAATAAGCCTCCATCCTAGCAGCAAAAACTCTTTCTTCCCCAAACTTGTTATATTTCCCTGAGTCCTTGGTAGAAGAGACAGAATATCTTCTTCATTTCTTGGGATATACATTCATCTCATATCATACTAATTTTAATAAGTATTCACCAACAGATCACCATGAAAATCATTGCAGTGTGTGTACCAACATCTTTTGCAGAGTTTAATGAGCTAATGACATTCTGTTGAAAAACTTGACCAAATCTCTCCAAATTAAGTCAACTTTAATACTTTGTGACTTCAATACAAAAGTAGGCAGAGATGAAGACAAAAAAAGTAATGGCAAATATGGTTCAGGAGTAAGAAATGAAGAAGGCCAAAGACTTAGAGAAGATGCAGAAGTTCTCATAATTACTTATTTTGATTAAAGTTCTGAAAGGCACTGGATACAGCAAGCACAAAAGAACATCACGCACAAAAAAGAATTTGATTATATTTTCATAGTCAGGAGAAGACTGGTTAGAGACATGGAAATCATTCTTGAATATACTATCTGTACAATCAAACCATGAACTTTTTGATGGAAGGATCAAAATCTATACCAGTCTAGAAGACATAATGAATATGAGGACAAATGGCATGCAATTGAGACCATTTTAACCTGACATATTGCCTAATCTTATACCAAAAGAAAAATAGGAAATGGATTTTAAAAAAACAAGACATCAGCACAGACTATCTCCATTTCCTAAGGAAGTTTAGCTAATGTAAATCAATTGACATGAGAGGTCTCAAAGAGCCTAGAAACCACCTCAACCCACAAACATTTTATCTCTTTGCCAAGTAGAGAGACAGATGACAATCAAGGGCAAAAAACCAGTTTAAAATGTAAACTTCTTGTTATATTTTCTAAATAACAATGGTGGAAGATTATGAGTAACAAGTCTTCATAAAACAGTAGGGAGGAGCCAAAAAAATTTTTTTTAAGTTTCTGGAAAGCTTGGCAAAAGGCCCAATTAAATCATATCATCCTGAGGGCATTTACGATTGAAATTTAAAATGGATAAACAAATAGATGAAAAATGGAAAAAATTCTTTAAAATGTTTATAGTAATCTATTTTCACCATCAATGACAGTGGACACACCATATTTAGATACCAAGATCATAGTTCTGGATATATTGCATGAAGTGGAAATGTCAACGAAGAAAACAAAATTGCAAAGAGTAGCTGTACCGTATCAAATGTACACAAAGGAGGTCCATGCCAGAGATGACACAATTTTTAGAGTGCTAAAGGACCAATTCTTAAAGCATTTGAAAGAAGGAAAGATAGAAAAGGCCTGAAAAAAATCTAGGACCTTATTACCAAAAACAAGTGAGCAAGAATTATCAGTATCTAATAGCTAGTATACTTATTTTCCCATTTCTACATAAAAAATTTTATAGGTTTACCTACACAGTGACCAGGTACATCTTTCATTTTCCTATTCAAAGGAAACAGGTAGGCTTTCACAAGCTGTGTTATATAATATAACATATATTTACAGTCATGTATTTGACTCAAAGTTACCAAGAATACAGGATTCTGCCATACTCATTACTTATTGACTTTAAAAATCACTTGGTTGAGGAAAGCAAAACACTACTTTAAAGGTGCTACTCCAAGTTATCTCTCATGCATATGTCAAAAATCATGTAATATTCCTTAAAAGATATAACAATATCTTATTATTAACATCAAAACAAGGTATCAAACAGGGAGACATAAGATCACCAAAGCATCTTGCCACTGTCATGGAGATAATTAGTGAACAATCCAAATGAAAGATAAATTCATGTAGATACTGAAGTCCTCCACAAACTCCTATTTGAGGATAATAATGTAATAATTGTGTCAAGCCATGACATATTTTAGACTCTCCTAGATGACATCAATAATCAATAAAAAAGAGTTTGATCTAAATATCCTCACAGGAAATGCCAAATGGATGGAGAATGCCTATCTTCCAGACTGTAATTTGAAACTGAATGGACAACCCATAGAAGTGATTCATCAGTAGAAATATCTTTTTTTTTTGCTTTTTGGGGGGCAATTGGGGTTAAGTGACTTGCCCAAGGTCACACGACTAGTTTTTGTGTTAAGTGTCTGAGGCCGGATTTGAACTCAGGTCCTCCTGACTCTGGGACCGGTGCTCTATTCACTGTACCACCTAGCCACCCCTAAAGGCCTAATTTCTAAAATATATAGAGAACTGAGCCAAGTTTACAAGAATGCAAGTCGTGCCCCAATTGATAAATGGTCAAAGGATACAAACAGACAGTTTACAGAGGAAGAAATTAAAGCTAGCTATAGTCATATAAAAAATGCTCTAAATCATTATTGAAGAGATGCAGATCAAAACATCTCAGAGGTACCACATCACACCTATAAGATTGGCTCACATGACAAAACAGGAAAATGATAAATTTTGGAGATGTGGGAAAGTTGGAACACTCATTTGTTGTTGGTGGAACTGTGAGCTGATCCAACCATTTTGGAGAACAATTTGGAACTATGCCCAAAGGGCTAAAAAAAATGTGCATATCCTTTGACCCAGCTACCCCTTCTAGGGCTTTATCCCAAAAAGATCATAAAAATGGGGAAAGGACCCACATGTACAAAAATATTTGTAGCAGCTCTTTTTGTGGTGGCCAAGAACTGGACATTGAGGAGATGCCCATCAATTTGGGAATGGCAGAATAAGTTGTGGTATATGAATGTAATGGAATACTATTGTGTTATAAGAAATGATGAACAGGCGAACTTCAGAGAAACCTAGAAAGACCTATACCTTTCATCCAATGATCAAAACCCTATAATCCTCTTGAACTGATTGACAGCTTATTCACCTGGGTCATATGTTTTGATTGACTCATTCGATCCAATGTCTGAGGCTTTTGTGATTGTGTTAATTGGGATCAGGGTAGAAAGTCACTCTTGCACAAGAATATCCAAATAAATTGCCTGTTATTGTAGGTGTTAAAAAAAAAACCTATATGAAAAAAAAGACCTATATGAACTGATGCTGAGTGAAGTGAGCAGAACCAGAACATTGTTCACAGAAACAGCCACAGTATGCGATGACTGATTTTGATAGACTTAGCCCTTCTCAGCAATGCAAAGACCTAAAACAACTCCAAAGGACTTATGATAGAAAATGCCATCCACGTCCAGAGAAAGAGCTATGGAGTCAGAATGCAGAACAAAGCAGATTATGTTTTGTTTTGTTTTCCTGGTTTCTCCCATTTGTTATAATTCTTCTATGCAACATGACTAATGTCAAAATGGGTTTAATAGGAATGTATGCGTAGAGCTTATATCAGATTGCATAGCATCTTGAGAAGGGAGGGGGAGAAAATTTAAAACTTATGGAAGGGAATGTTGAAAACTAAAAATAAATACATTAACTAATAAAAAATTTTTTGAATAAAAGAGTGTTGGACTAGGTGATCTGAAAAGACCCTTACAATTCCAACATTAAGTGATGCTACAAAATCTGACTCATCAGTAGCACCTTCCTGATCACGACCAGGAGGAATGTATAGTTGGGATGTGATTTCTCACGACTTTACTTGAAGAACAAAGCTAGGTCTCATCAACAAATTCCTCTCCATTTCCTCTGCCACCCCCCCCCCACCAAAACCCATTTTAAAATATATGAATACATGTTTTATTGATGACTTTTGTTTTTATATCACAGATATTTTCATTTATACCGTACCATCATCATCATCAAATGAGCCCCTTTTAACAAAGAAAAACAAGCAAAATCAACTTGTGTATGTGACATCTTTCATCCATTATCTCCCACCTCTCTATTGCAAGGCAGCATCACTTTCCTCCTCAGAAACCCGGATGAATCAGCATGGGTGATTTCCAGGCACTTTTCTACTGACTATGGGAAAGGGAGAAAAAGAAAAATATAAGGTACCAAGTTGCAAAGTTTTTTTAAAGCATTGAAATAGACTTTTCCTTAGTTACATCAGCACTACACTGACATTCTCTACCTCCATCTGTGGTTGGCTTTATGCTGATATGCGGAAAAAATTGTCCTCCCTGTCAAGGGAAGTCCTCAGTTCCCTAAAATAGTCCCACTGTTTACACCATTTGCACAAAAACCCAAAGATAATAAATAAGCTCAAGTGAATTTCTAACTGTATGGTGAAGTTAGATTGAGAAAAAAACAAAAGACAAGTCCTTTCCAGCTCTAAAATTCTTCACTTCTCTGATTTGGACCAGAGTTGTCATTTCAGCCTTTGTTGGGCCTCCATATTGTAAGTCATTCCCTCTATATACAAATGCGGCTGAAAGATTGACGTGTTCCCAGAAGTCTCTTTCACACTAATTACATGTGTGGTCTGGTGAGGGGAAACCTCATGCTGACTGAGGCTGTGAGACAGGCATTTCCAGACAGAGATAGACTTTGTTCTTAATTCACTCCCACGATATACTAATCACAAACTCCTGGGACCCATATGAATGCTTGCGGAAATAACACTGGGTGACCTCTAAAGTCCTAACACTAAAGTTCTTTGGTACTAAGGGAAGGATTATAGAATTTTAGAGATAGAAGAGTCTTTGGGAATATCTAGTCCAATGCCCTCATTTTACATGACACAAATTGGTGAAATAACTTACCCCTGTTCACACAAGGATAAAAATTACTTTTATGTCTGGAAGGTCTAAGTTCTCTGTGAGTCCCAAGGAATGAACAATTTAACTCAGGACTCCTGCCTCCTTCTTAAATGCCTCATCCACCAAACCTGTCTTTATGCAAAGAGGCCTGGTCTGATTCATGAAAGTGCCATATTTCTCTTGGTAGGGGCCATGAGCTAGAGAAATCTCTTCTCTATAGGTTGGCTCCAATTCTCCAACTTGTAAGCATGTTGACCACAGCACATCAGAAGAAAATGTCACTTAAAAATTTTTTTTTGAGTGAGGACTTTTATTTGAAATGTACTTTTTAAAACTATGAACTTGTCAGACACCAACAAGCATGAACATTTCTATATACAATAAAAATTAAGGGGAAAAGCATTGCATATGAAACCATTCATCTCTACTACATAGATCTTTTTAAAATATATGTTAAATTTGTTTGTTTGTTTGTTTTTTTGGAGGGTGGAAGGCTGGGCAATTGGGGTTAAGTGACTTGCCCAAGGTCACACAGCTAGTTTTGTGTTAAGCATCTGAGGATTTGAACTCAGGTCTTCCTGACTCCAGGGCCAATGCTCTATTCACTGCACCACCTAGCCACCCCGAGTATATGTTAAATTTAACACCATGGGGAGGGGGAAGGAGTAAAAGGAAAGGTATACTTTTTTATGTAGTGCCTACTATGTACCAGGCACTTTCCAAATCTTATCTCATATGATAGCATCAATATTGATTTGCTTTTTCAACTTCCTTCTGCTCTCTTCTGTGTATTTTTAACATGTCATTGATACTCTTTCCTTGAAAAGAAAAAAATTTAAACACCATCTATCCAGCAATGGGTAATCACAATTGTCTAATGTCTCTCCATCTCTCAGTGCCCCACAGCGAGTATTCCCAGATGTCATTTATAGCTCCTGGATGAAGAACCTTTGAACTATTACCACTAAGTCTGCTGTACACCTTAGGTTTGAGGACATGTCCACTGGCAATGTTGTATGCTTCTATGTTAATTCTCTGTATAAATTTCATGTTTCTTCCAATGTCTTTCCAGCTGACACCAGTAGTAGATAAACTTTTCAGTAAATCTATGTTCTATATATAAGGTAGAGCATCATGTGAGGGGCATACAGGTTCAGACTATGGCTGGTTTCTTGTTATTCCACCTATTTTTGGTAGGAAAAGGGAAGAATGAGTTACTATGACTGCCAGAATTCAAATTAGGTACAACCCACTTCTCTGGTGCCCTTGATTTCTCTAATTCATTATATAGAGCCATTGGTATGGCTACTGACTCCAGGAAGGAATAATGGAGATAAAGGAGAATATTCCCAAGTAGAGTGGCCTCCTCCTGGCAACCTCAGGAGATTCCAGCATAGCCTGTCTCTCTTCCTTTTCCACCTTTCATTTCCTTAATGACTCCAGTTTCTCTTCCTGGTTCCTTATTTGTCATGTTGCAACCTGTTCATTTGTACCTTGTCCTTCTCCATCATCTTCTGAGTGAAGCTCATTTTTAATTCTTCAGAGGCTGAGTTCCATGATATACAGCCATGCTACACCATTAGAATATTTTGAAATAAATCAATGGTATCTTTTTTTATATCACCTACATTTCCAAAGAACCCCTGCCCTGCTAATCCCCTCACAGAGTTATACCTTATAACAAAAAAGAAAAATAAGTTCAGTTAAATTGAACAATACCTCAAAAAAGTTTGACTTTACATGCAGTATTCCACCAACTTAGTTTTGGTTGCAAAAATAGTGGGAAGATATCTTCTCATCTCTCTCCTCTGGGACCAACCTTGGTCACTATAACTTCACAGCATTCAGTTTTGATTGGTTTGTTGTAGTTGTTTTGTATTGTTCTGATTTTGCTTACTTCATTTTGTATCTGTTCATGTTTCTCTAAATTCATCACATTTATCATTTTTTCTAACACAATAGTATTCCATTACATTCATGTACCACAACTTGTGATACATTCCACAATCAACGAGCATCTATTTTATTTACAATTCTTTGCTACTCTAGGAGAATAATAGTATTAAAAATATGAGCCTTCATTTGGGGGAGAAGTTTAGTGTGATTAAAGAGTTTTGCAATTTTCCTAAGGTAATCCTGTCTTCTTTCTCCTGGGCCCAATTCACCCATTTTCCATGTCTTCCCAAGATCTATATACTGAAAAATAAGCAATTGTATTTCATAATCTGGATGATAGCCATGTTTCCTCTACTTGACTCTTCCCTATATATATGGTTAGCCTAACCTTTGAGTGGTTATAGATCCAATAGGTTCTGAAGTGTTCTGGGGTTTTCTATAACCAGCACAATATCATCTGTGAGGACCTAAAATATGGAGAGCCCGCACTGTGTGTGTATACACATATATATATAAACACATATATAATATATACATATGTGTGTATTATATATATATATATATATATATATATTACTCTGAAACTTTTTATTTTATTTTTTAAAAAGACAACAGTGATTCAAACCAGAAAGCTTAACAAACTTATTCCCAAACCTCGATGCTGAGAATAGGTAGTAGCCAGGAAAGATGGTCCATGATTGCCATGCTCTCCTCACCTGGCTCTGTGGGATGCTACAGACCCCTTCACTCAGTGAGACTTCCCCCAAGCCACTGCCTGAGAAGTAAATTCCAGTCATCTTTGGAAAAATGATAAAAGGGACCAGGGAGTCACCTCTTCTCCATTCATCTTTCCGGTCTAATCTTCTCCTAAGCCTGGGAGCAACGCTGTTGTTTCCACTATGTAAAGATATATCTGGGCCCTGGTTCCTCTCTAACACCCCAGCAGCATCATTGCTTGCACAGAGGGCCAGGAGTCTCTTTTTATTAGCAAAAGTTAAACCAACACAACAAAAATCTTTAAAATACAGAAATAATCTAATGAACATGGCCACCTCAAAATCAAACAAGCACAAATGGAAAAACCCTTCTTAAGTCCAGGTTTAGTTCTGGTTTCCCCTGGCTCCTATCACTTCCTCTGTGCTAATCCTATACTAGGTTTGGTTTTTTATTTAAAAAAAATATATATATATATAAAATTTTTCATGTTCCATAAAAATGCTGTTGTTCCTATTCAAAACACAGATATTTCAGTATGAAGAGTAACTGCTTTTTTCTTGCTCTATAAAATGTGAAAAGATATGCACACTGATTAATATAGAAAAATGCCAGAATCTCTAAGCATCACAAAAGCTGGTACCAAATGAGCAAGGTGGAAACTTTAGTGAATGCCGGATGTTAAAATGAGGCTTGGGAAAACATTCCTCCATTTCAAGTCTTCAGCTAAGTTTGTTTCTCTTTCAGTCTCTCCCACCTCTCCACTCCCCTTAAGACTAACCTGTCTGAATCAACAATAATATAGAGAGTCAGGGCTCTCCATGTATTCTTTAGAAATATATACATGTAAATATATATATTTATATAGATATATATCTATAAATATATATTTATATATGATGATTTATATATAATATATATGATATATATGATTTTATATCTATATATATATATGATATAGATAAAGGAGAATATCTCAAAATAGAGTGGCCTCCTCAGGAGATTCCAATATAGCCTATCTCTCTTCCTTTTCCATCTTTCATTTCCTTAATGACTCCAGTTTCTCTTCCTGGTTCCTTATTTGTCATGTTGCAACCTGTTCGTTCATACATTGTCCTTCTCCATCATCTTCTGAATGATGCTCATCTTTAATTCTTCGGAGGCTGAGTTCCATGATATACAGCTATGCTACACCATTAGAATATTTTGCAATAAATAATTGTGTGTGTGGAATCCCTTGTCAACTTAGACTGTATTCTGGATTTCATAAACTGTGACAGTGATGATAACCTTTGGTGAGCATGTCTCCTGTTTTAATAATTCACCTGATGTTAGTGATCAGAAAAGGTCATTGAACAAGCTTACCTCTGCTATTCTGTCTTGCAAGAAATCTTTTGATGTATACCATATGAGATAACTTATTGGAAGAGAGCCCATGGGATGGCATTTGGCTTTCCAGGATCAAAAGGGTTTTTTATAGTGAACAAACAAATAGGCACAGCAAGATTTTATGTTCTCTACAATGTTCAGTCAATTGTGAAATGGTAAAGATGCAGTATGCTGTGGAATATCACTCACAAAAGCCATCCAGTTCTCTACTAATATTCTCATTAATGGGAATATATATTCTTTTTGCAAATTTTTCTAGATAGGAAAGTAGACATATAGGTCCATAGCTGTCTATATTTTCCTAGTCATCATTTTCTGGTTTTAATAAGGTGCAAGTGTTTTATAATATTTCCTTCCTTC
>NW_027187341.1:11535109-11564147 GCF_028583685.1 Petaurus breviceps papuanus | reverse complement strand
CCTTCCTTCCTTCCTTCCTTCCTTCCTTCCTTCCTTCCTTCCTTCCTCATTTTTCAGCTTCTTCTTGCGTCGTCTTCCACCATTAGACTGTAGGCTCCTTGAAGGCAGACTGTCTTACGCCTTTCTTCCTATCCCCAGCACTTAGCACGATGCCTGATACATAGTAGGTGCTTACTGACTCTAACTCTAACACAACAAATTGATGAGGCAGCTAGTATAAATATTATTATCTCCATGAGAAAACTATAGCTCTGAAGGATTAAGTGAATTACAGATGGACACACAGCTAGTATGAGATCTGAGGCAAGATTCAAACCCAGGTCTCTCAGATCCTAAATCCAATGCCTATGCCCTATACCTCAGCTCACCAAGTCAAAATGTTTTCTGTATGATGAGACTGCAAACGTGAAATAGGTGTAAGACATCTAGGGTATTTGAAGTTAATATTTCTATTTACTTCTCACAACATCAGAAAGTTCTTCAGTGGTTCACAATACTGGCATAAGGATTTACCTTCAAGGAATTCATTTCAGCACCAAGGTATTTCTGTTCTCCTAATCTGAGACCCTCTCTCCTATCAGAAGCAGCAGACACTGTGTTTCTTATGGGAACATGGGCTGCTTGCTTGCTTTTTGTTTCATTCTCAACTAATACCTTGTAATTCTTCTATCTCAAAAAAATAAAAGCATCCCGCTCCAAAAAGTGATTTGCAGGTTCTTGGAATTTCTCCCATTGAAGCAGGAAGTGATTTACAATTGAGTGAAAAAGGGAATTGAGTTCAGTGAATAGAGTGCCAGCCAGGAAGACCTGAGTTCAAATCCAGCCTCAGACACTTTACATTTACTAACAATGTGACCTTTGGCAAGTCACTTAACCCCAACTGCCTTGCTTTCCCCCCTCCAAAAAAAAAAAAACACAGGGGAAACTGATCTTCAAGTTTTGGTAACTGCCAAAATGGGCTCCCTGCCTCAAAATGAGCTCTACGATTGATACCTTCATCATTGTCTACAAATATCTCTCCAGCTGCAGAGACTGGCTGGACACAAATGGATTATATTCCCTGGATAGCTACTCTGAAAAGAATTAGCTCAGCAGGAGACTGAAGACCACAGGGAGAAGAGCAAGGAGGGCATTGAGTGAGCACAGGGAAAGATGCAGACTGAGATCTCTGAGAGAGAAGCAGCAGGAGCTTGTGGGCTGCTGGGTAACCAAAGGCATCCACTTTAAGCCAAAGACCAGAGAATGAGAGAGGGTGGAAGACAGAGGAGAAGGAATGGGAGGCTGTCCAAGAAGGATGAAAGGAACGCTTCACCTAAAGCCAACATCCAGCTCAATCAATAAATAAGCTTTTCGTAAGTGCCTTCTCCAAGCCAGGAACTGTATCCCCAGGATACAAAGACATAAATAAACATCTTTGTCCACAAGAAGTTTGCATTCTGTCAGGGGAAACAACACGCACATACACACATATGCAAAAAAATGTACAAAATAAATACAAGATAATGGGGCAACACTAAAAGTCGGGGGAATCAGTAAAAGCATCAGGGAACATAGCTCTGTGCTTGATATTAATCAATCCCCTTGTCCCTGTCCAATAGAAAAGATATAGGGGAACTTGTGGATGACTTCTTGAATGATAATGAATGGTTACAGGGAAAGTTGTTTCAATGATGACTAAATAAAACACCCTGAAAATACTGTACATAGGTGTGGTCATTATGTTATCTTCTATAGGCTCACGTACAGAAATTCCCTGAGGCTCTATCCCTGCCCAGCGACCATTGCATAAGAGGGAGAGAGCCCTTGCAGAGCAGTATCAGTATCAATAAAAAGAAAGACATGAAAATTCTATGTCAACCTGTCTATTGACTCTTTCTAGGCGTAAATTACCCCATCCATACACGTGCCATGGTTATACACATTCTCTACATGTGTGCTCTGACTACATGTGTTTCCTATGAGAGATCACCATGCGTGTCCACTCCTCCCATAGACCATGTGTTTATTTGTGGAAGACTAGTGCCCTGGGTCTATGGAGAGAATGTTCTATTGCTACTTTCTTTCTATGCTATTTCATTGAGCCCATTTGCTTTGAAAAAGTTGTGTCCTCCAGCTGAAAAAAGATCTGGTAACTGGTTGGCTATGTGGGGTGAGTGAAAAGGAAAAGATTAAGGATAATGTGGAGGTTTCAAACCTGGGTGATGGGACATACGGTGATGTCCTTGATAGTAAAAAGGAAGGTAATCTCTTCTTCACATCAACATCCTGGCCCAGGCCTCAGAAAATCCCAGCATACTCTCAGTTCCTGGCTTTAATTTCTGTGTTGTGTTCTTAGTACAAGGGTTTGAACCCCATTTTCCATTGCTCTATTTTCTTTGAAAAGACTATCTATCTTTGTATTGACTTGATTTCCTTGAACTTGAATCTTAAATTGACTTCTCTGCCAATGAGTTGGTCAAGTATTTGACTTGGAATAGAGTTGAGTGAAAACACTAGATTTAACTAAGCAAAGTCTATGAACCTGTGCCTGAGCAAAGTATCTCTGTGCAAACTGAATGATGGAACTTGGAAAAAAAGCCACAGAAGGTTGTCTGACATAGCCAGTTCTAGTGAACAATTCCAAAGGGTGGCGGTCAAAATTCTTCATATTTTCCAAGAGAGACTCCATCTACAACTTCTCTAAGTCTCATTTTCTCAAAACCATTCTTCTCTATTGTCTAAACAAAATTATCTTTGCTTTAAGGTCTTTCTCACTGGTCGTAATCTCAATCGAAAAAAATCACTGCTCCTTGTTTCTTTTCATGTTGGTATTTACTATGAATAATTCTCTCTTCAAAGATGAATAAGCAGGCTTCTTTCAGAGTTTTCTCCTAGGGTTTCTCTGGACCTTCTCCAGGCCCTCTATATAACTCTTTAGTCATGGAATTTAAAAAAAGGCAAGATATATTAATAAAGTTCTGACCAATGGTGACAACTAAAGATTACCTCATAGTCTATAAAGGCTATAGTCCTCTATTTAAAATCCCAGTTCCCAGCATGGGCCATGATCTTCTGTTTTAATACCAGGCAATCTTTAAGCTGTCACGTCTCCCCTAGACACATTTAGAATCATGGGTCTTAAAAGTAGATGAGGTCATCTCATCCAACACCTACCTGAGGCATTGCTGAGAGAAAGCATGACATAGTAAATGGAGAGCTGGCCTCAGAGTCGAGCAGAGGAGTATATCAGTATATGACTACAATGTCCTGAAACTTGGATACAAGTCCTACCTGTAATATATACTCTCAATACCCCAATCAATTTTGTAATACTACAAGTTGCTGAGATGTTGTCCATTTGCATTGAGAAAGGAAGTTTTAGCAAGTTCGATAAAGAAAAATAATTACTCCACAAAGTGGGAAAGATATCTCATTGCCAAAAAAAAAAAAATTCATTTTTAGGTAGGGTCTAGTCTAAACTTCTTTAGTCTAACCAAATGGCTTCTATGTATAGAAATACCGATTTAACACTTGAGAAGTTGGATGTCACAAATTGAAAGCTCACTAAAGCAGAATTGTTCTTCTGGCTTATGATGAAGTCATGAAAGTATGAGAACACAGAGTCCTCAAAATGAAGGGACTTTGAGTGTTCTAACCCACTGCCTTTCAAGACATACTCCCAGACAATCTTTCCTTTAAAAAAAATCTTTAGAGAAAACAAAAAACAAATCTGTTGGCTCCTCCAAGTCTATTTCAGGAAATAACATACTTAGACTCCTCTTGCTGTAGTTTGAATCCATTTCCTCTTGTTCTGCCCTGGAGAAGGTTTTAAAAAAAATAGTCACTATCCTGAAAAACCTCCCTTCACATATTTGACTTACATTAAACTGCTATTCAGTGTTTTGCCCTCTAAGATAAATTTCAGATCTTGTAATTTCCCATTTGCACTCACCTACCATCTGATGGTAGTGGAAACAAAGAGGCTGAACAAATTGTGGATTATGAATGGAATGGAATATTATTGCATCATAAGAAGGGACAAATGGGAAGAATTCAGGGAAACCTAGAATGATTTATATGAACTGATTCGAAGAAACCAGAACCAGGAGAACAAGATATCAAATGACTACAATCAGACTAAAAAAAACAAAATTAGAAAGCTAAATTCAGATTGAATGCAATGACCACAAACATCTTTCCTTCCTGCCAATAGAGAAGCAAGGGACTATGGGTGCAGGATGTTATATAGACTGTTAGATGCTTCCTTAATTATATTTCTTACTTCTGAGGGAAGGTTGAAGCACAGAAAATATCAGAAAATGGCTATGGTATAAAAAACAAAAGGTGAGAACTGAACTTTACTTTTCAAATGGGCCCTAGTAGTGAAATGAAAAAATACTGAATTTTGAGTCAGAGGACATTGGCTTAAATCTTAGTCCTGTATGAAATGGGCCCTAGTAGTGAAATGAAAAAATACTGAATTTTGAGTCAGAGGACATTGGCTTAAATCTTAGTCCTGTATGAAATCCCAACTTTGTATTATCTGTGTGACCTTGGGCAATTCAATTTACCTCCCTAGGCCTGAGAGTCTTCACCTATAAAATGAAGGGGTTAACTTTGAAAGATTTAAGAATTTTGACCAATTTGATGAGCAACCATGACTCCAGAGGGTTAATAATGGTACATACTACCCACATCCTGACATGAGATATATCTTTTTTTGTACATGGCCAATGTGGGAATTTGTTTTGCTTTATTATGCATATATGTTATAAGGATTTTCCCCCTTATTTTAGAGTGGAAGGAAAATACGAAAGGGAGAGAACACAGATGTTTGTTAATTAAGAAAATTTTAATTGCTTTTAAAATGACAGGGTTAAAGTAGATTGCATCTCAGTTTCCTTCCAGCTCTCAATCTATAATCCTAAATTCTTAAACCAGCAATTTATTAAGACTCTAAGCAGGTCTGGACTAATTACATCTTTTGTCTTCAATGAAATAAGGCTTATCAGATTTGCAGGTGACACAAAGCTAGAACATTAGATGATAAAATCTCTATCCAAAAATTTTTTCACAGGTTAGTGCCCTGGGGCTGAATATGATAAGATCAAACCCAGAAGGGATTAATGTAAAGTCTTGAGCTTGGGTACAAACATATCAGGTTCACAACAATGTTATTCTGGAGTCAGCTTATGCCAGCTGTAACAGCTCATACATCCCTCTCTAGGTTACATTGCGGACTCATCTCTACAGGATTTTCTTTACTATGTCATAGAAATTTCTTTATCGGAAGTTCACTCCAATCCTGGACTGCTTCTCACATTGGAAGTACCCTCTGCCCCTATGCAGATTGACTTCTGATTGACTGGTCTTTCCCAGAACCTTTAATTTAAGAAAACCCAGGCCAACACTGTCTCTATCCAGTCACTGAATCAGTGAACATTTAGTAGACCAACTACTTTGTGCTGGGCACTGTGCTAAGTGTTAATAATTCAAATATGAGAAACAAAGATAGTCCCTGCCCTCAAGGAGTTCATAAGCTAATGAGTGAAGAACATGCAAATGGAAACAAAAAGGAGGTGGGGTTGGGAAATTACCCAGGAGCCTGATGCAGTCCAGCCCAAAGAGTGCAACATAGTGAGATATGAAGACTTGGCTGGCCTGGGAGCCCTCTTTAGAGACTTTTGGAGGAGTTCTATGCTGCAGACTTCTAGTCAGAGGGCCAAAGGGTGCTGATGAGGTGTGAGTGCCAAAGGCAAAAAGATCTCAAAAGGATGATGAGTTTCCTGATGACAAGGTTTCTTAGATTCATAACAGAGACCAGTTCAAGGATTGTCAGCTGGTGGGAAATGAAAAGATGGTTGGCCTGGGAGCCCTAGAGGCTTGGGAGGAGTTCTTTGCTTCACTCTACTCCTATACTTTCTTCCTCACTCCCATCTTCCTTCCTCTCCTTTTCTGCTCCATTTTATATGTTGACTTCTCCCATTAGAATGTAAGCTCTTTTGGGGCAGAGGATATCTATTTTCTGTTTCTATTTGTATTCCAAGTGCTTTGCACAGTTCCCGGTACATAGTAAGTGCTAAATAAATGTTTGACTCTTAATAAATGTTGACTCTTAACTGAATGCTCAAAGTTGACAAACATTATGGCTTAATTTTTTTCCCTTGGAGAACCAGATGTTAAACATTTATTAGCACACTACTATCACCCATACATGATGAAGAAAGCATGAACAGATAGTAGTTTGGCTAAAAAAGATCAAAGGATTTTAGTAAATTGCAAGCTTGATATGAGTCAGCAGAGTGATGTGGCAGCCAAAAAACTTGAATAAATATTTGACTGTATTAGAAAGGCATAACTTTCAGAAGCACGAAGGTGGTAGTCTCTATTTACTTTGTGCTCCTCAGACCTCAACTGTAGCATTGTGTTCAATTCTGGGCATCACAGTTTACAGATATGGATAAATTGGAGAATGACCAAAGATAGGGAACTAGGAAGGTGAAAGAATTTGATTCCATTACATATGCGGGCTGATTGAAGGATCTGGGGATGTTTGACTAAAGGAAGAGAAGTCTTCGTGTCTTCACTATAAACAGTCTTCATGACTCTTAATTTTTCATATTTGAATTATTAACACTTAGCAAGGTGCATGGCACATGAAGACATTCTTCAAGTATTGGAAATGCTGTTGAGGGCAGGAAGAATTTTATCTAATCAGTCTGGTCCCAGAAGGCAGAAAATTCTGGCAAAGGGTGGAAGAGACGATTAAGGCTTGATGTCAGGAAAAGCTTTCTAACAAATAGAGTTTTCCAAAACTGAAATGGGATGCTTTGAGGAGTGGTGGCTTCCCCTGCTTTAGAAGACTTAAAACAGGCTGGATGACCACTTGCCAATTATATTATGGTGGGGACTGCTATGGGTTAGATAACATGACAGCTCATTTCTTACCTAGCCTTAAATCACTGAATCACTGAATGGGTGTTGCCTCAGACAAACTGAGATCTGGGAAAGACTTTAGCTTAAAAATGTCAAGACCTCCCCACTACATCTGGGGCCATCTCCAGTCATCCTGACCACTGGACTCAGATGACTCTGAAGGACAGAATGAAGTTGATGACTTTGTACAGCCCTGCCTCATTTAAACCCAATTCACTTGTTGGTCAAGAGATCACCCTCCTGATGTCATTGGTCCTCTTCAAGAACAAAGAACAAACAACAACAGACAAGATGACTGCTGAGATCCTTTCCAACTCTCAAATACTGTAATTCTGTGATTTTGTAAAGCAAGCATTATCCTTAGCAACCAATTATCTTTAGAAAGGAATAAGAGAGGTGAAGCCAAGATGGAAGATTAGGAGCAGCCACCCAGCTGAAATCTCCCAACATTCCCTCTAAACAATTCAAATCAAATTTTTAAATGGCAGAGCCAACAAAAGGTTAGGGTGAGACTTTCTTCCAGCTTCAGAAAACTTAGAAGCTTGCAGAAGTGTATGGCACCAGGGTAAAGGCCTGTCTGAAGCAACAGCAGCTTTAGGAACTCTCAGCCCAGAGATGGTAAGAGGGTCAGACAACTAGTAAAAAAGTTTCCAGGTAACCCTTTGGTGGAACTGGGTACAACTGGCAACGAGTGGCAACTCTATTGCTCACATGAAGTTCTAGGGGAGGAAGGAGTACTAGGGATCAGTCACAATGGAGCAAGGGCCCTGGTCACACTTCCAAGGAAAAGAGAGTGCTAGTGCTTATGGCTGCTGAGGACTAGGGTCCCTTCCGGCATAAAGACAAAAGCTCAGACCAACTCACAGTGATCATGTCTCTCTCAGGATCACATCACTTTGCAAGCACCAAAGACCTGCAGATCCCAAGAACTAGCTCTAAAAACAGCAGCATTGTAAAGCCTGAAGTTTAAAACAGAGCCTCTTTACCCCCAGGTAAGCAGAGCCCAACTTTAACATAAGTTCAAAGGCAAAAAAAGGCTTTTAAAAATGAGCAAAAACCAAAAAATCACCATAAAAAGCTACTATGGGTGGTAGGGAAGACCAAGATATAAACCCAGGAGAATGCAGAAATGTGAAAGCAGCTATCAAAAAAGCTTCAAAGAAAAATGCTAATTGTACCCAAACCCAACAAGAATTCCTGGAAGAATTGAAGAAAGAAATGAGTGGTAGAGGGAAAATTGAGAAAAGAGATGAGAGTAGTGCAAGAAAATTGTAAAAATAGAATTAACAGCTCAGAAAAAGAAGCACCAAAAAAATGAAAACACCACTTAAAAAATCAGAATCAAATTGTAAAACTGTAAAAGAGGCACAATAATTCACTAAAGAAAAAAACTACTTAAAAAGCAGAATTGGCTAAATGGAAAAAGAGGTATAAAACTTCACTGAAGAAAATAATTCCTTAAAAATTAGAATTTGGCAAGAGGAAGCTAATGCCTCCATGAGACATCAAGAAGTAATTAAGCAAAGTCAAAATAATGAAAAAAAAATAGAAGAAAATGTGAAATATCTGATCAGAAGACAACTGACCAGAAAAATTGATTAAGATAATCTAAGAATTATTGCTATAATGATCAAAGAAGTAGCTTAGACATTTTATTTCAAGAAATTATCCAAGAAAATTACCCTGAGGTCCTAGAACCAGAAGGTAAAATAGAAATTGAAAGATGATCGCCTCCTGAAAGAAATCCCAAAATGAAAGCTCCCAGTAATATTCCAGCCAAATTCCAGAGCTCCCAGGTCAGAGAGAAAATACTTCAAGCAACCTGAAAGAAGCAATTCAAATATCATGGAGCCACAGCCAGGATCACACAAAATTTAGCAGCTTGCAAATTAAAGGAGCAGAAGGCTTGGAATATGATATTCCAGGAAGCAAAGAAACTAGACGAACACCAAAAATAACATATTCAACAAAACTGAGTGTAAAGTTTCAGGGCAAAACAAAAAAGGATATTTAATGAAATAGAGGACTTCCCAGCATTCCCAATGAAAAGAACAGAGCTGAATAGAAATTTTGACATTCAAACAGAAAACTCAAGAGAAGCATAAAAAAGTAAACATAAAAGAGTAATCATGAAGGATTCAATAAAGTGAAACTGTTTACATTCCTATATGGGAAGATGACTATGTGTTACTCCTTAGAACTTTATCATTTGGGCAGTTAAAAGGAGTCTATATAGAAAAAGTTTGTGAGAGTGAATCAATGATGTTGGAATGATCTCAAAAAATGGAAAGGGTGAGAAAAAAAAGATACACTGAGGAAAGGGAGAAGGGAAAAGTAGAATGGGGAAACTTTCTCACATAAAAGAGGCACACAAGGAAGAGCTTTTACAATGGGAAGGAAAATGACAGGGAACCAGTGCTTGAACCTCGCTGTCATCAGGACTGACTCAAAGAGAGAAATATGTGTATATATTCATATACACACATAGACACACAGTCAGTTGTACATAGAAATGTAATTTACCCAATAGGGAAATAGGAGGGAAAGGGGATAACAGAAAGTGGAGGGAGGGAATGATAAAAAGGAGACAGATTAAGGGAGGCAGTAGGTTAGAAGCAAAATATACTTTTGAGGAGGAACAGGATTTAAAAAAGAGAGAGGAAGAAACATTAGAAAATGGGATGGCAGGAAATAAGTAGTTAGTAATCATAACTGTAAACGATTATTCATAAAACAGAACTGGATGGCAGAATGGATTAGAAAGCAGAATCCAAGAATATGTTGTTTACAAGAAACACACTTGAAACAGAAAGATACAGAGTTAAAATAAAGAACTAGAGTATAATCTAATATGCTTTAGCTGAAGTAAAAAAGACAGAAGTAGCAATCATGATTTCAGACAAAGAAAAAACAAAAATAGACCTAATTAAAATAGATAATCTGGGAAACTACTTTATGTTAAAAGGTACCATAGGCAATGAAGTAATATAAAAAAAAATTAAGTTTCTCTGATAAAAGCCTCATTTCTCAAATATATACTGAATGAAGAACTGAGTCAAATTGATAAAAATAAAAGCTATTCCCCAGTTGACAAATGGTCAAAGGATATAAATAGGCAATTTTCAGAAAAAGAAATCAAAGCTATCTATAGTCATATGAAAAAGTGTTCTAAAGCACTATTGATTTGAGAAATACAAATTAAAATAACTCTGAGGTACCACCTCACTGCTGGAGAGGATGAGGGGAAAATAGGTACACTAATGAATTGTTAATAGAGTTGTGAACTGGTCCTACCATTCTGAAGAAAATTTGGATGTGTGACCAAAGGTCTATAAAACGGTGTATACCCTTTGACTCAGCAATACCACTACTAGGTCTGTATCCCAAAGAGACCAAAGGTAAAGGAAAAGGACCTATATGTACAAAAATATTTATAGCAGGCCTTTTTGTGATCACAAAAATTGGAAATTGAGGGAATACCTATCAATTGGAGAATGGCTGAACAAGTTGTGGCATATGATTATGATGGAGTACTATTGTGCTATAAGACTTGAAGGGAGAGGGGTTTCAGAAAAACATGGCAAAACCTGTCTGAACTGATACAAAGTGAACGAAGAAGAATCAGGAGATCATTATATACAGTAAAAGTAATATTGTAATGATGATCAACTGTGAAAGGTTGGTTACTCTGATCAGTACAATGATCCAATACAATCCCAAAGAACTTATGAGGAAAAATGCTCCAGAGAGAGAATTGATTAACACTGAGTGCAAACTGAAGTATACTTTTCTCATTTTCTCAATTTTTCTTGCTTTAAAAAAAAAATATATAGCTAATATGGACATATGTTTTGCATAATTTCATATGTATAAATGATATCATATTGCTTGCCTTCTCAGTGGTTGAGAGGGTATGGGGAGGGAAGGAAAGAATTTGAAACTCAAATTTTAAAAAGAAAAAATGTTTAAAATTTTTTTTAATTTAAAAATTTAAAGAAAGGAGTAAGAGACCTCTTCTATAACTTCTCCCTCTCTCTCTGTCTCTGTCTCTGTCTCTTTTTTTCTCTTTTCCTCTCCTTCCAGGAAATCTTTTTTCCCTTTTCAGACAACATTTAATATAAAGCATAAAACATCTGTATTCCAGGATGCATCTGGATTTGTAAGTTAAGTTTCAAATGCATAGAAAATGACTTTAATATCAGTAACACCAACTACAAAGCAGTTGAGCACAGTACCAACTGGGCCCGGAGAGCTGTTTACAACCCTGCCAAAGACAAGCAATCTATTTATTTTCTGGAACAAAAAGAATCCCATAGCTTTCCTCCTGCCCCTGGAGCCAAAGGGACCCAGCCCCAACCTGTTTCATAACTGATATAAGGTCTGTCTCTAATCTTAGCACAATGGACTTCCTTAGACCTGAAGTGAGGGGAAGAGAGAAGAGGATAGGAGAGGGGAAAGTAGGGGAGCAGCACCTCCCTCCCTAAATGTTTTGCTTCTCCAATGCTGCCAACCACACCCAGCCCTTATTTTCTGACTCCCAATCTCATCAACCAATTACTTGTACTGTCTTTATCTTTGTCTCAAGTCCCTGGCCCCAGTGAATGGTAATCTCACCCGTGGGTTACTCAATAATACCTAGGGGCTTATCAGGGCACCTGAATACAGAAATGTTAAGTGATTTGCCCAAGGTCAAATAAATAATCTGGGCAAAGGAAGGGAGTCTAGTTACTCTCAGCCCAGGGCTCTAACAAAGAGAATATTAAAATGAGCTGACTGCCCTTCCTTTAAGGATGACCTTTCTTGGCAACAAACTACATGCCATTTCAAACCAAAAGATTATTTTTAAATCCTTCTTAAGTCCCTCTTCCAGCCATTCTCCCCTTTCTCACAGAAACCTTACTAGGTATTACTAATCCTGTTCCTATATGCTATTCTAATTGCCTAAACAGAATTAGAAGGTTTCAAGATGGAAGAGACCTTAGAGATTTCTTGTCTAACTTCTTCATTTTGCAGATGATGAAACTCAAACTCTGATGCCTTGGTCAATGTCATGCAACTAATACATTAAAAAGAGTCAGAATTTACTCAGCAATACAGCTGTTAGGTCTATACTCCAAGGAGAGCAAAGTAAAAAGAAAAGGACCCATACGCACAATATTTATAGCAGTTCTTCTGTGGAGGCAAAGAATTGGAAATTGAGAAGATGCTGTCAACTGGGGAATGGCTAAATAAGTTATGGTATATGTTTGTGATGGGATACTCTCATGCTAAAAGGGAATGGTTTCAGAAAAACCTGGGAAGACTTATATGAAGTGATGCAAAGTGAAGAGAGCAGAAGTAGAACATTCCACACAATGACAGAAATATTGCAAAGATGATCAACGGTGAAAGACTTAGTAACTCTGATCAATACAATGAACTGCCACAACTCCAAAGGACTCATGATATAAAATGCTAACCACCTCCAGATAGAGAACTGATGGATTCAGAGTACAGATCAAAGCATATGTTTTTTCCTTTATTTTTCTTGGGGATTTCATGGGGCGGCAAAAGGGTGGTGGATAGGGAATAGAGATATATAAATGCAGGGGATGAGGGTGGAGAGAGAGTTAGGATTCAAACCCTGGTCCTCTTACTCCAAATCCAATGTGCTTTCCACTCTACATTGCAGACAACATCATTGCATATAATGGTTTTCCCATGGGAGGGAGGACTCAATCTAAGTTCCTTTCTGGCTTCTTACTCCCTGGCCCTAAGATAATATCTATCAGATGTCCTTTTCTCAAGCTGACCTTTCCACCTCTCCAGGAATTGCTCTGGACACTTTTAACAAATGCCCAGGGTCATGCTCTGGTCCTGTCCCTCCCAGACCTGTTCTTGGCACAGAATTGGCTTCCTTTGGCCCTGCAGCCACAGCCAAGCCCACTCTGGGCTCGATTGCACAAGAACAGACTTTGGCCCTGGGCCTGGGTCACATGCCTCCTGGGAGTACACAGGAATGGGCCCTTCCCATCACTGGGATGCAGTCAAACCCAATTAGAAACCCAACTCCAAATATGTTTTGTAACTGTTACAAGCAAGGGCAAGCCTATCAGAGACATGAACCAACAGGCTGAAGAAAATAAATGCTAAGGGAAAGCTCTTCAGACCCCTGGAGACAAATAATGAAGCTGCTAGAGGTATAATGGAAAGAACAATGAATCGGGCGATCCAGGTTCAGATTGTGTGACCCCTGGCAAGTCACTTGACCTTTTGGGACCTCACCTTCTTCATCTATAGAATGAGGAGGTTGGATTAGATGACCTGTAGGGTTCCTCAAGATCCAGATCTAGAGCCTATTAGTAGGACAGTGCAGGAAATTAGTGAACCTCCAAGGAGGTCAACACATAAGTCAATTTTTTTGGCTTTCATCACCCACCACTCCCCAAATTCAGGTTTTTTTTCCTCCCATATTGGTACCTCTCCTTCTTATAGGGTTCATTCATTCATTAAGTACAACTAAGCATCTACTATATACTAGGCACTGTGCTTACAAAGACAAAAAGCAAAACAGATCCCCTGCCCTGAAGGAGATTACATTCTAGTAGGGAGAAACAACTCAAACACAGATTCCTCCTGATAACCTTCATCAAATAAGAATAACAACTCACTCGTACACAGTGATTTAGGCTTTGGTGAGCCCTGTTCTTAACAGCCCTGTGAGATAGTTATTATCCTCATTTTACAGCTAGAGAAATTGAGGCTAAGAAAAGTTAAATGACTTGCCCAAAATGATACACTCAGTAAGTGTTAGACCTGGGATTTGAATACATCTCCTTACTCAAAGATGACCCTTCTTTCCAATACACGAGTTCATCTGGATATTTATTAAAAATCTAGTGCACATAAGGCCCTGAGAATGCAAAAGCAAAAATAAAATAATTTTACATTCTACCAGGAGGACACACTTGGTCCATAGATAATAAGGTTGTGACCCCTTGCCTTGCTACAGGGCAGACAGCAAGACTTCCAGCTTCGTTCCCTTCCCGCTTTGGGGTTTCTAGTGTTTTCCTAAGGTTTCTTCAGTTGACCAGTCAGAAGTCAGTGGAGGGATGGGAGGAAGTCAGTAAGTCAAGTCAACAAGCATTTGTTAAGCTCATAATAACGACACACTTACTGTGTGTCAGGCACTGGGTTAAAAGCTGGGACTACAAAGAAAAGTTTGCTTTTTTTAAAAGGAAAGAAAAAATAGTCTGCCCTCAAGGAGCTCACAGTCTAATAAGGGAGACAGTGTGCTGACCATTGTGTACAAACAAGATGTCTATAGGAAACATTAGAGATAATTAACAGAGAGAAGTAATTAAGAGTAAGAAGAGCTGCATAAGTTTCTTGCAGAAGGTGTCTTTGGCTGAGACTTGAAGGAAGCCAGGAGACTGAGATGACGAGGGAAGAGTCCCAGGCATGGTGGACAGCCAGTGAAAATGCCCATGGTCCAGGCTTGAACTGGTGAGAGTTTGCACCAGAGAGAAGAGGGCAGATGTCACAGAGGTAAAAACTAGACTTGGCAATTAATCGGGTTATTGGAGTGGCAAGGAAGAGTAGCGAATGACACCCAGGTTGTAAGCCTGGGTGACCAAGAGGTTGGTGATACCCTAGGGAAGTTAGGGAAGGGCAGGGTTTGGAAGAAAAGGTAATGAGCATTTTTGGACATGTTGAGTTTGAAATGTCTTTGGGACATCCAGTTAGAGATGTCTAATAGACAATTGATTTCAAGTGGAGATAAGCAGAGAGGTTAGATATGAAAATCATCTGCATAGATATGACATTTCAATCCATGGGAGCTGATGAGATCACCAAAGAAATAGTGTAGAGGAAGAAAACAAAAGGTCCCAGAACAGAGCCTTGGGAGAGGCTCTTGGGAGCCATGGTTATTGAACAACCTAGATTATGATCTAACAAAAGAGACAGAGGAGGAAAGGTCAGACAAGGAGGAGGAGAACTAGGAGAGGACAGTGTCACAAAAACCTAGGGAGAAGAAAATATCAAGAAAAGAATGATCAACAGTGTCGAAGGCTGCAGAGGGGTCAAAAAGGATGAGAATCGAGAAAAGGTCATTGGATTTGCCAATTAAGTCATCATGGGTAACTTGGAGAAAGGAGTTTCAGCTGAATGATGAGGTTAGAAGCCAGACAGTGGAAAGTTAAAAAGAGAGTGAGAGGAAAGGAAGGAGAGGCAACAATTATAGATGACCTCAAGAAATTTAGCCACAAATGTGAGGAGAAATATAGGATAGTACACTAGTGGGGGTGGATGGATCACATGAGAATTTTTTTTGAAAATAGGAGAAGGAGACAATGAAAAATGTTGGAAAGGTGAATGGGTAGCATGTGAATATTTTTCTACAGTCTCAAAAAGACTTGGCAGGGGTGATGGGGTGCTGACTAGGTAAGGGAAAACTACCTGTACCTTGAAACAAGGAAAAAATGAATGGAATTCAATCACTGTATCTTGAAAATGAATGAGGGTTGGGACCCACTGGTTCAGGCCCAGCAAGTAGATAAATCTGCACAGCTGCCTAAGAGCCCCTTATCAAGTTAGGCTTGTGTAGCTGATTTATAAAAGCTGTGGAAATGTGTCAACCATCCCTGAAACCCATTAGCCCCGCTGAGCTCATTCCAACGATGATATTTCACTGAAGTAGCCAGCAGCAGCAGAGGGAAGCAGATGGTAGCTACAGGCGCAACAAGAATAAAGCCAGCAGCAGCAGCGGCAGCCCCGCAGAACAAGGTAACTGCTAAGTCTATCGATTTCTTTTCCTGGTGAAAAGACCAGAGTTGAATAGAAAACTTGATATTCAAACAAAAAACTTAAGAGAAGCATAAAATGGTAAACATGAAAGAGAAATCATAAAGAACTCAAGAAGATTGAACTTTGTGCCTTTCTAGATAGGAAGATAATACATATTTCTTCTAAGAAATGTATTTAACTAGGGCAGTTAAAAGGATTCTATATAGAAAGAAGGTGTGGCAGGGTGGCTAGGTGGCGCAGTGAGTAAAGCGCCAGCCCCAGAGTCAGGAGGACCCAAGTTTGGTTCCGGCCTCAGACACTTAACACCCACACAAAAAAACTAGCCGTGTAACCTTGGGTAAGTTACTTAACCCCAATTGCCCTCCAAAAAGCAAAAAAAAAAAAAAAAAAAAAAGAAGAAGGTATGGGAGTGAGTCAGTTATGTTGGGATGAAGTAAAAAAAATTGAATAGGTGAGAAAAAGGGATAATCTGAGAGAGAGAGAAAGGGAAAGGAAGAATGAGAAAAACTATCTCACATGAAAGAAGCATACAAGGAAGAGGTCTTACACTGAAGAGGAAAATAGTGGTGGGGTCAATTCTTGAACCTTACTCTCATCTAAATTATTTCAATAAGGGAAAATAAATAAACATATACACATATATATGTGTGAGTGAGTGAGTGTGTGTGTGTGTGTGTGTGTATACTCAATTCATAATTAAAATCTACTTTATTTTCTTTTATTGGAGGGGGGAAGGCAGGGCAATTGGAGTTAAGTGATTTGCCCAAGGTCATATGACTAGTAAGTGTTAAGTGTCTGAGGCAGGATTTGAACTCAGGTCCTCCTGACTCCAGGGCCAGTGCACTATTCACTGTGCCACCAAGACACCCCAGTAATTAAAATCTATTTTACCTAAGAGGGAAGAAAGAGGGGAAGGGGACAAGAGGAGGGGATAATAAAAGAGAAAGGAGATAAAAGAAGGCAGTGATCAAAACAAAAGCGACTTTAGAGAGAAGGATAAGCAGAAGAAAATAGAATGGTGGGAAAATACATAGTTAGCAATCATAATTGTGAATATGAATGGGATGAACTCACCCATAAAATGGAAGTGGATAGCAGAATGTATTAGAAACCAAAACCTAACAATGTATTATTTATAAGAAACACACTTGACATAGACACACAGAGTTAAAATAAGGAGCCAAAGCAGAATCTTTTATGCTTCATCTGAGATTTAAAAAAACATAAGTAGGGGTGGCTTGGTGGCGCAGTGAATAAAACACCGGCCCTGGGGTCAGGAAGACCTGAGTTCAAATCCAGCCTCAGACACTTAACACAGAACCTAGTTGTGTGACCTCGGGCAAGTCACTTAACCCCAAGTGCCCTCCAAAAAGCAAAAAAAAAAAAAAAACTACACACAAAACCAGGAACAGCAATCATAATCTCAGACAAAACAAAAGCAAAAATAGACCTAAAAGGGATAAGTAGGAAAAAAAACCTACATCTTGCTAAAAGGAGCCATAGACAATGAAGTGATATCAATACTAAAAACATATGCACCAAAAGTCATAGCATCCAAATTCTGTTCTGAATTCTTTTATAAAATTTTTTATTCATTTTGAACTTATATACAGACAAAAAAAGAAATATTTCCACATATACAGCACAACATAAAAAGAGGATTCGATATAAAACCATGAATTTCCATTTCACACTGTTTTCTTTTTCTGAATAGCTATGTAATACATGATAGACATTATTTTCAAAGCTACCCTGCTTTTCCATGCTCCCTTCTAAGTTTTCTTTTGTTCCCTGCTGTGCACTTTTTATTTTTCTTCTCCATCCCTCCCCACCCCACCCTAGAAAAGTCTACCATTAGACATAATTTGTATATACATATGTAAAACCATAATACACATACTTCTATTTATCAGTCTTTCTCTGGATATGGCTAGCATCTTCCTTCGTAGGTCCTCTGTAGTTGATTTGAGTATTTACAATACTCAAAATGATTTAGTCATTCAAAATTGTTCTTACAACACTATTATTACAGTGTTCTCTTGGTTCTGCTCATTTTACTCTTCATTATTTCATGAAAATCTTTCCACCATGTTTTTCTAAAATCCACCAGCTCATCTTTTCTTATAGCACAGTAGTATTCTATCACAATCATGTACTACAACTTGTTTAGACATTCCCCAATTGATAGACTTGACCTCCATTTCCAGTTTTTTGCCACCACAAAAGGAGTTGCTATAAATGTTGTAGAACATGTTAAGTTCTTGTCCTTTTTCTCCCAATCATGTTGGAAAACAGACTTAATACTGGTATTTCTGGGTCAAAGGGTATACAAAGTTTTATCACTCTTTGGCCATAATTCTAGTTTGCTCTCCAAAATGATTAGATCAGCATCCAAATTCTTAAAGGAAAAGTTAAATGAATCAGAGGAGGAAACAAACAGTAAAATTATATTTGTGAGTGACTTCAGCCTTTCCTTCTCAGAGCTAGATAAATCTAACCATAAAATAAATAAGAAAGAAGTCAAGGAAATGAATAAAATTTTAGAAAACTTAGATATGATAGCTCTCTGGAGAAAACTGAATGGAAATAGAAAGGAGTAAACCTTTTCTCAGTTGTATATGGCACCTTCACAAAAATTGTCTATGTATTAGGGCATAAAAACCTCACAACCAAAAGCAGAAATATTAAATGCACCCTTTTCAGACCATAATGCAATTGTATTTAATAAAGGACTATAGAAAAATAGATTAAAAGTTAATTGGAAACAAAATACTCTAATACTAAAGAATGAGTAGGGCAAAGAACAAATCATAGAAACAATTAATAGCTTTATTAAAGAGAATGATAACAATGAGATAATATTTCCAAAATCTGTGGATTATATCTCTACATACATATATCAGTAAAAAAAAAAAGATATAGAGCAGATAAATGAATTTGGCATGAAACTAAAAAAGAGCTAGAAAAAGGACAAATTAAAAATCCCCAATGAAACACCAAAATGGAAATCCTGAAAATCAAAAGTGCGATTAATAAAATTAAAAATTAAAAAACCCATTGAACTAATAAATAAAACTAGGAGCTAGTTTTATGAAAAGCCAATAAAATAGATAAACCATTCATTAATTTGATTTTAAAGAAAGAAAAAAGTCAAATTGTATCAAAAACTAAAAGGGTGAATTCACCAATCAAGATGAAATTAAAGTAATTATTAAAAGTTATTTTGCCCAATTGTATGCCAGTAAAACTGACAATCTAAGTAAAATGGATGAATAATTGTAAGAATGCAAATTGCCCAGATTAACAGAAAAAGAAATGGAGTATCTTTTAAAAAGCCCCCACTTAGAAAAAGAAATTGAGCAAGCTATCAGTGAGCTCCCTAAGAAAAAAAACCCAGAACCAAATGGATTCCACCAAACATTTAAAGAACAATAAATTGCAACACTATATAACCTATTTTTTTTTGGGGGGGGGGAGGTTAAAAAGGAGTCCAAGAAAATTTCTTTTATGACACAAATATGGTTTTGATACCTGAGAAAAGCAAAAACAGAGTGACAGACCAATTGCCTTGGGGAAAATTGGGGCAAACATTTTAAATAAAATACAAGCAAGAAGATTACGGCAATTCATCAACAAAGATTATACACTATGATGAGGTGGGATTTATACCAGAATGCAGGATTGGTTCAATATTAGGAAAACTGTCAGCCTATTTGATCATATCAATAGCAATAACCATAAAAATCATATGATTTTATCAGATGCAGAAAAAGCCTTTGACAAAATATGATACCCATTCCTATTAAAAACACTAGAAAGCATAGGAATCGATGGAATCTTTCTTAAAATGATTAGTATCTATCTAAAACCAAGAGCAAATATTGCCTTTTAATGAGGATAAATGGTGAGAGAGCTAGTAAATGTATTTAAACTCAGGTCTTTTTTATTTGGGGCAGGTAGGTGGCACAATGGATAGAGTGCCTGGGCTGGAGTCAGGAAGACTCATCTTCCTGAGTTCAAATCTGGCCTTGGGCACTTACTAGCTGTGTGACCCTGGGCAAGTCACTTAACCCTGTTTGCCTCAATTCCTCATCTGTAAAATAAGTTGGAGAAGGAAATGGCAAACCACCCTAGTGTCTCTTCCAAGAAGACATCAAGTGGCATCAGAAAGAGTCTAACATGACTGAAAAATAACTAAACAACTTCTTGACTTTCAGACCCAGTGCTCTTCAAATGAAGTAGCATAGAGAAAAGAGAAGAGCCAGGACAGACTCCCTGGGGACACCCTGTGGTTGTGGCATTGATGGAAATCCAACAAAAGAGATTGAGAAGGAACAATCAAACAGGTAGGAGAACAGAGAGAGTGGTGTAAACCCAGAGAGGAGAGGATATGCAGGAGAAAAAGATGAAAAACAATGTCAAATGCTGGGAGGGGGAGTCAGGAAGGATGAGACCCAAAAGAGGTCATCAGAGCTAAATCCCACTTGCCCAAAAACCTCTCCCTTTGTCCCTCTATAGTGCCTCCCTGGCAAAACAGTGAAGTGGTTTCACAAAAGCCCCATAAATCAGCTCACGCCCTGTTCTTCCATACCTTCTCATCTTGTGAGACAAACCTGAAGAGAATATGTTAACACTCAAAATAGCTGACTGTACTTCCTCTGCCTCTACCAAGTGTCAGGCAGAGTTAGGGCGTCTTTAAGCTGTGGGGATAAATGTCCTTTTAAATCCCACTCCCACCTTCCTTTGAGAATCCAGGCAGGACAGATCCCTACTCACATCTGTGGTTCCTCAAGGCCCACTTAACAGCTGTTTTCCCAAATTTCTCTTACCAGGAGTCATGGGGGTGAAATGGAAAATGGGAAGTGGTGTAAGTCAGGGTATCAAAATTCACTCATGCATTTACTGAGCTCCTAACATTTACTCCCCTAATACATTTCTGTAACTATTAATATTTCTAGTCCTGAAGCCTCTACAAACTGTACTCAAAGGAAATCATTCCCTTCTAAAAATGTGTTTCCTTTTCCCTTTCCCTTTCCCCTCTTATGCTGGGCCCAGAGGAGGTGAATTGGGCAGGAGAAAGTATTAAAAATAATAAAAATAAACTGTGGATAGACAGCAGTTATGACAGCTATTTCCTGTTTGGTGTCTCTGACCACAAACCTTCTCCAGCCAAACAAATTAACATCAGAAAACAACTTAGAAAAAGGGTGGGGGAAGAAATACATATTGAAAAGCTAAAAAAAAAAAAATAGCACACAAACTGTTCCTAGAAAAGAGGTGTGGGTTTGGGAAAGAGAAGAAAAAAAACTCATCCCCTAGAATTCCAAGACTGTTGAAAATCATGGGATCTTAGAGCTTGAAGGAACCTTTGATGCCATCTAGTACAGAGTTTTCAAACACCCTCAGAACTAGATTAAAATGTAACTGGAAGGGGCGGCTAGGCGGTGCAGTAAGTAAGAGTGCCAGCCCTGGAGTCGGGAGACCCAGGATCAGTTCCAGCCTCAGATACTTAACACCCACACAAAATAATTGGCCATGTAACCTTGGGTAAGTTACTTAACCCCAATTGCTTTTTAAAAAAAATATAACTGGAAAATATTTAACAAAATTAATAAAAATATAATAGAATATAGATAATGCTAAAATGTGGTTTTCTAAGTCATTATGTGCTTATTAGGGATCTTTTATGTATGATTTTGTGGTCCCCATTTCTATTGAATTTGACACCACCAATCTTCATCTTACGGTTGAGGAAACTGAGACCCAGAGAGTTTAAGTGAATTGAAGTACCTGGTCCAGTGTTCTTTCCAAAGTCACACAGGTAATAATTAGCAGAGCCAGGATTTGAATACAAGCCACCATCTCACCAACAGTCAAACAATCAAGTCAGGAACCATGACTAAATGAATTCTGCTATTGTTCCAGAATGAAGTATATCACTGTATTCCCTATGCCTCCCTTCCCACCTCATTCATGCCTCTTTAAAGACCAAAGTGTTCCTCCCTGGTGGATATATATTCTTTCTCCTATCAGATTATAAATTCCTTGAAGGTAGAGACTGACTGCTTTTGTATTTGTATCCCAATAATCTTGGCATAGTACTTAATAAATTCATTTTCATTCACTTCATTCATTCATTCCAAACCCAATATCCTTTCCAAATGTACCATTTTCATTCCCTTTCTGCGTGTTATGGTGGTAGGAATCTGGGAGATAATCTAGTCCAACCTCCTATTTTATAGATGATAAAACTGGGCCCAGAAAAGGTAACAGACTTGTTTGTGGTCTTATAACTAGCTAGTGGCAGAGATATAAGGAGCACCTAAGTCTCCTTGTACCTAATCCAGTGTTCTTTCCACTGCAAGATGCTACTTTAGGTAGTCTCTGAAGTAAAATTAAGCCCTTCTAGCTTCTTGGATGTTAGCAGAGAGGTTATATGGACAAACAGGGGGTCAGACACATCCTACCCTTGAACCAGACCTCCCATGCCACTTAGTGAAGTGTATATATCCCTAGATGTTGTCACCAGAAAGGATCTTAGAGACAGTCTATTCCAAAACTAATGTAATTGTACAGAAGAAACAGACTTAGAGATTAAAATCATAGTTATAGAATTTTAGAGTTAAAGGTATAAGCTTGATTCTCACTAAGCTTGAGGTGGTTTTTATGAAGTATGACTCTATGAAACTACATGCTACATACTCATAAGGAGATATGACTCCTGATTGGCTGAGAGAATACTGGGCCATGTTATGTACCTGCATGAGGTGAGAATGGAATTCTTGAGATTGTTGGAGGAGTTCAAGAGAGAAAGACTGAAGGGTGAGATATGGACCTTTGAAAGATAGACTGGAACCCTAGAGCCATAGCTATAGTGAGGAAACTAGCTTCCACTGTTTCTAGCACTTGAAACCCCAGAGGCTATAAAACTCAAGCTCCCTCTGAAATTTTACCCTTACAAATTTATTACTTTGACCTAAGGGATAGATTTCTATTAAAAAGAAAATATCTCTGGGAGAAGGAACAAACTATCTCTCATTTGTACTACCAAAGTAAATTAGTGTTTTAAGATCTTTTTCAACTAACAGCTAACAGAGAACGAATTTTGACAAAAGAAAGAGAATGGTATGAGGATACTAAGGACAAATTAAGCTACCTAATCATCTTGTTCATTTCTGACTAAGGGTCTGGATTGCAGTGAGCATGGAGAAGGTCAAGCCCAATTCTAGACCATCCTTGCACCTAGCACACTTACTAAAAGCTTGTTGTTAGATTTCTCACTTGATTGTGTGATCCCTAGTTTAATGGAACTAGTTTGTGGGAGAATCAGGAGGAAGGTAATAATGTAGAGAAAGCTGGGAAGACTTGCATGAACATTGTAAAGTGAGCAGAGCCAGAACAATTTACACAATGATAATCACATAAACAACTTTGAAAGACTTCCAGTAGGGGCGGCCAGGTAGCACAGTGAGTAAGAGCACCGGCTCCAGTGTTGAGAAGACCTGGAGATCGAGTCCCGGGCTCAGACACTTAGCACCCACCCAGAAACACCTGGCCGTGTAACCTTGAGCAAGTTACTTAACCCCGATTGCTTATTAAAAAAAAAAAAAAAGAAAGACTTCCAGAACTCTGGTCAGTCCAGTGACCAATCATGCCTTCAGAAGACTAAGGATAAAGCATGCCACTCCCCTCTTGGCAACATGGTAATAGATATATTTTTGGATGTGGCCAATCGGTGAATTGTTTTGCTTTTCCTTTTTTTGTTACAAGAGGGGGCTTCTTTTGGCGGGTGGGGAATAAGTGTATAGTGACAGAGATGCAGAAAAAAATAACAGAACTTAGCATAATGAAATTCAGAAGGGGACATACAAACACCAGGTGTTTACTTACCATGTACATTTAACATGGTTTTTTAAAGAATAAACTGTAACAGAAATTCTATTTCATATGCAATCCTTTTTTTGTTCTTTTGTATATTGAAATATTCATATTGTCCAATATCTAAGTTCATAATAAATGTTTTTAATGATGCAGTGCAGAGTACTGAACTGACAATATCCTTCACATATTGGCAATGAGTGTACATCCCCAGGAAGAGAGCCAGAGTGGTGAGGGAACTCTGACTGTAGGAAGATCAGTGGAAGGAGCTCTGTACGTTGGGGTGAACAAGACACAGGAAGGTATACGAGAGCTGTCTTCAAACATTTGAAAGGCTACCATGCGGAAGAGAAGTTAGACTTTTTCTGTTCAGTCCCAAAGAACGAAACTTGTACCAATGGGTAAAATAGGTAAAAGTTACGGAGAAACTGATTCCAACTCAATAAATGTTTATTTGAATGAAGAAAATATTCTTAAATCCAGCTGTTAACCAGCTTTCCAGTCACAGTGCAGACAAGCCAGCCCACCTAAGGCGATAGGACACCAGCTCTGAGGGGGTGACAAGAAGCAGAACGAGTCAGGAAAATTAAATTCAATTAAATCACCAACAACCTGACCACCATTTCCCCCAAATTCCACTGGAGATACCCAAAGACCATGAACCCAAGAGCCCTGGGAATAGCAGTGACCCCAAACCACCAGACTTGCTTTCATCCCAACCATAACCATCATCTGCAGATGCAGTCTCTGTGGAGAAGGGGTCAGCCATCTCCACCAGCTGACAACCAATGGCCGCACACAGGGCAGGCAATCCAGCCTAACCGAAACACCAAGTCACCCCAAGCTGGGGAAGACAAGAAATAGCCTGCAGCAGATGGGTCAAGCCACCACCACAATCTTGACCACTGTCTCCCCTCAGACTCATGGAGACAGCTCAGTAAACTGAACTCTAGAGCCTTGGGAATGGCAATGCCTCCAGCCAGTGCATGATAGCATCAAACTGGGAAGCAACATCAACCAGGCAGCTGCTTCTGCTTCTGTTGAAGATCTAGAAAAGTTCTTATGAAAATCCTTGGCACCACCATATATTTCAACATGAAAAACTGATTTGATTTCATCAGTGGAAATGACATCAAAGAAAAGATGTTACCATTTGCTTTACTGCTGCCCTTTAATGGTACATTTGCATCTGTCTGGTGGCCAAAATCTTCCATATATGTTGTCTGCCCCATTAGAATGTGAGTTTCTTCAGAGCAGAGACTTGTCTCTGTTTCCAATGTTTCATACATCAGAAGTAGTTAATAAATGCTTTATTCATTCATTCATTCATTTAACAATTAGAACTATCTGAAATGGAACCAGTTGCTTTAGAAAACTGAGTTTTCTGCCACCAGAGGCGTTCAAGGCCATTTTTCAGGAACGTGAAAAATGGTCTATGCGGTAGGACCAGGTAATTTCAAAAGTCTCTTCCAACCTGCTTTTGGACAAATTATATAACCTCTATGAGTCTCAGATTCCTTATCTAGAAAATGGGCATAATAGAACTTTATACTTCCTACCTCATCTGATCATTGGCCAGATTGAATGAAATAATGCAAAGAAAGCCCTATGGAAGTACAATCTATTACAGTAATTATAGTACCAGAGCTAAAATGGATATTCACTTCCTCATCCAGACAAGCTAAAAACATCACCATTTCAACTGCCCCCAACTTCCCCACACCTGGGTTTTGTGCACAGCTGGCTTGCTGGGGAACTTTGACTTGGACCCTCCAATGTTCTAAGCAGGAAACTGCCTGTAACTGAGATTTCCCTAAGCTGAGATTTCCCTTTATTCAGGAATTTGATTTATTCAGGTGGGATTTTCATAGGATAATCTCTAGCTTTTAGAGGTGCCAGGAAAGGAAAGAGGACAGGTCACAAATGTGATCTCCAGCAAAAGCACAATACCCAAAGTCAAGTTTCACATTACACATATGGTTAGTTGTTTACTTGAAATATCAAACAAACATCAAATTATTTAGAAACACTATTTTATTCCCATTGGAAAAGGATTTAGGAGAGCATGATCATTTGCCTTTAAATAATTTCAGGGCAGTCATGTAGAAGAATCAGACTTTCTTCTTGGCCAGAGGATTGAACTAAGACTAATAAAAAGTTATAGGAAAGCAGATTTTGGCTCAACAAATGTTTCTTTGTTGAATAACAAAGAACTTCCCAACAATTAAAGTTACTAAAAAATGGAATAGGGTGCCTTTCAGGATTGGGGAGCTGCCTTAAAGCAGAAACTGGAAAACTCGTCAGTGATGCTGTTAGTACTTGGAATCCATGCTTTATGTAGTAAGTTAGACAGCTTAATGTCTAAAGCCCTTTACAAATCTCTTTTCCCCCCCATAATATTCTTGGGCCTGGATGATGGAAGAAATGTGGGGGTGTAAGGGAAGAAGAAATACTGACAAAATCCAAACTCCAGTTCAAATTTTATTTGCATACAAAAATATATTATAAAGGGATAAAGCAACATTACTGTTTCCAACTATATTTAATTACAAATATCTTCATAAAGGCATTTTAAATTACATATGAGTATGTTTAAGGAAAAATATAATATTAGCGCATCACTTGCTCTCATCTGCTGCCCAGGTTAAGTCAATCTTAACACCTAAGAATCCAGCAAAAATGATCCCTAAGTTTGTATTTTAAATAACAGAATCTCAGATGACATGGTAGGATACACTGATCATAGTCAACTCTGGCAGCAGTTTCTAACATTGGCTTCCTTGGGTCTTCACAGCTTTCTGAAGCTTCTCCCATTGAAAGAACAGGTACCCACACCTTCTTCTCTTTTCACATACCTATAAAAATGAAATAAATAAGAGTTTCTATTCATAAGGCTACACAAATCCTATACTTAACTGGGCTGTACTTCATAGAAGACATGAATCAAAGGACCAACTTTAATGGCAGTCTTCCCACTAATTCCTGTCTGTTCTAACTGCCAGAATTGGGCAGAATTTCACAACTTAAATAAAGCAGGCAAGCTTGTAGCATGGCCCTATGATAAACTATGGGGAAATTATAAGGAATGTCTGTCAAAACAGGTTTATGTTGTCTGAAGTAGGAGGATACTGTGTTAAAATGGGCAATAAAAACCTTCAAATAGGATTTTGTATGGTGCCAGGCTTCTCTCCTCCACTTTCAGTCCCATCTGAGACTGTAGCTACACACTGCCAAAAATACTCACACACCTTTAAACTCAAACCTAGTTACTGTTATCCAGATGTTTGGCAAGATGTAAACCTAGTTTTAGAGCAAGATACCCCATTTGTATAAATCAAAGCACTTGCTGGAAATTGAGGAATTGAGTCAAAATTTAACTACCATGCCTTTACTAGTAGTAGCTGAACAAGCAGAGTCCCTGGTAGGAAAGAAACTCAAGTAACAATTACTGGTGGTGTGCCCCTTCCTCCCTAGAGCTCAGTAGAAGAAAGCAAAGCTGGACTAGGAAGTGGGGAATCCAAAGAGCAAAATCTTCACCACTGTCAAGGACCCATCCTGGGGGAATTCACACCTCGATCTTCTCACTTCTCCCTACCTACACCCTTTGGAATGTGGTCTAGTTGATTTGTCCTTTACACATAAAAGAGGCTCCTCAAGCTTCCCCAAAGGATCTATTATTAACAGTATGTTGGAAGTCACAGATTATGCCTCTGGGTATGCCAATAGGGTAGTATCAGAGTTAGCTTCCAAATGGGAAGCAATGTATACAACAATTTCTATTATTCAGTACTTAGCTTGGGTTTTTCTTAGTATGGCATGCAAACGTGTCTTTTAATAAATTTTTACATAACTTCTTTTTAAAAATAATTTTAATAATCAAAAGATTCAAACCATTCCCAAATCTCCATTAAAATTGCTCAGTTTAATTCATTCCAAAAGAAGTTACCCTCAGGCTTCAAAAAGTATTATCCCAAAAAGGCCAGGAATTTCCAAATTAGGAGTTTCAATGTTAGAAATATTTAAAATCAAATTATAGAAAGGGAGATTTAACTGCTCTTACCCCATTCAAGTTCCCATGACCATACTCCTCCTTTCTTTAAAATCCTCTAAAGAGCATTAGTCTACACATGTCTTCATGGTCTATTACTTTTTGGAGACCACTACTTTATCAAGACCTATGCTGACAGCAGAATGTTTGTGGTAGTGAATCTGCTCATTTTCTTCCATCTTAAAGACCCATCTTTCTGATGAAACATATTATTTAATGTCTAATGGGGTCATGACAGGATTATCTGTGAAGAAAATGGGCTAGCCTGACTCTAAATCAATGTTTTCATTTTTACAATCAATCAATAAGCATTTATTAAGCACCTTCTATATGTAAAACACAAGGCAAATAATTGCTAGCAGCTTCTCTGCTCATAGTGTAGAGGGAGTTCTGTACATCAAGGAAATCATAGATAGTATCCTTATCTTTGGGGTGCTTGTTAGCTATTTGTTTGGAATCATCAGAAATATACATACTTTCTAATGTCCTGTCCAGATCAGCAATGAAGTCCTCTAGTTCTTTGGTGTCTCCAAGTTTGGCTGTAAAACAGGAGATAAAATTTAGTTTTCACGTGTGAATGATACAGAGAGACACATGTTACCCTTGTTCAGAATTATCTGACTTCTTTTGCATTCTTTGCAAAATAAATTGCATTAAATTTTGCGTTCAATAAAACTCAACAACCATTATGCTGCTACCACCAGCTTGGTGCTGAAAAAGACAGCACCAGATATAGCTGCCTTCAAGGAGCTTACAATCCAATGGCTTTTTCAGATGGGGGATTACACCTATGATTTCACTGATATAGGGAACTCCTGGAGAAGGAAACCTCTTCTAGTCCAAATTTGCACCTTCTCTGTGACTTAGACTCTTAGAGACCTCTCTCAATAAACTGATTTTTACCATTTCTTCTGGGCACCAGCTCTGACTTTATAGTATAATAGAGAAAGAGTTTTCCTTCACTGTCATTGGAGAGATTGAATTAAAATCCTCTGTCTAATCATTTAGTCAGGTCCTCTCAATTTACAAAGAAGGAAACTGACACCCAGAGAAGGAAGTAGCAGGATAAGACAGGTCATAAAAATATCTAGGGATTTCTCATTGAACATTCTGAGATTTTTTACATATGGATGACTAGCATGGGATGGTAATTGGTGGGGCAGGATGGGAAGGTAGGAAATGATAGTGCCATTTCAGAAATAGAAAAGTCAGAATTAGGGGTATCTAGAAGATGCAGTGAATAGAACATCAGCTCTGGGGTCAGGAGGACCTGAGTTCAAATCCGACCTCAGACACTTAACACTTACTAGCTATGCGACCTTGGGCAAGTTACTTAACCCCAATTGCCCTGCCTTCCCCCTCCAAAATAGAAAGAGAGAGAGAGAGAGAGAGAGAGAGAGAGAGAGAGAG
>NW_027187341.1:11526017-11535009 GCF_028583685.1 Petaurus breviceps papuanus | reverse complement strand
AAGAAAGAAAGAAAGAAAGAAAGAAAGAAAGAAAGAAAGAAAGAAAGAAAGAAAGAAAGAAAGAAAGAAAGGAAGGAAAGAGAGAAAGAAAGAGAGAGAAAGGAAGAAAGAAAGAAAGTTCAGAATTAGGGGTTGGCTGAAGTTTGGATTCTATTTTTATTTGGGAGAGAGATAGGAATGTGGAACAGGAAATAGAAACTATCATCAGTTTGCTTTTAGATATGTTCACTTTGAGGCACTACTGGGCACACCAGGCTCAATAATCTAACCAACTTTCCTTTCTTGAACTAGCTTCCTACAAGAGATAGGAATGAGGCAAGCTTATAACCAACAGTCTGGGGGGAAAAATGACAACTTTCTAAGAACTGTCCATTTATTTTGCTGTTGAAGTACACGACTTGACATTTTTAGTAATAAATCATTCCTCGCTACATTGCTTTTTAACCCTTATGGTCCATTTGCCAACAGGTGCTCATTCACTGAGCTGACACCTCTGTAGGACCAGGTAGCAACTTCAGGAAAGATTGTGCCATCTTGAGACTACTCTTAAAATGCTAGGCTCATCAGAGAATGTGGGGTATATGACTGCACCAATTCCCAACAAGCTTCTAAAGTTACAAGACCGGGTTGGGAGTAAGGGGGTGGAAATGGAAAATCTTACTCTTAGGAAAAGTTCTGTTTTAATATTAGGGAGTAGTGAAATCCAAAGATGTTATAGCTTTTTTTGGCTAAATTCTATAATTTTCACCAAAGGTAATATTTCTTCTGAAGAACAAACACATCATTTTGTTGTCAGGAAAGCAACTGTCCAGTGTAACCTGATGTTCTTCTATCCCACAAAGGCATTTGAGGTTGAGAACATTTAAGGTCAGTTTTCTTCCACCCACCCAAGTCAATCCACTAAGGCCAAAGACCCAGGAGGCTTCACATGAGTTTTAAAGACCCAGGAAACAGTATGACATAGAAGAAGAAGAAAGAAAAAAATCCTGTGCTAGGGCTTGGGCACCTGAGTTCAAATCCCATCTCTGCTACTTGTTCCCTGTGTGACTGGGCACTCTGGGCTTGTTTTCTTCTGTAAATGGGGGTTTGGATCTAAATTATATAAAATCCTTTGCACTCCAAATTCTGGGATCTTTTGTTCTCAGAGCAGTCAGGAAATACTAAAGATTCTAGCTTGACTTACTTCAGGGCGTCTCACTGCACATCATGAAAATCCTATTTAATTGTTGAGCTGGTGCAATTACTAAGAATGTGGGTGAAATAATTGCTGCGGCTACAAAACCCCACCTTCCACAAATCCTGACAGAGGGGTTTTGCATTCTAGAACCAACCAGCCTGGGAAGAGTCTGCCAGTCACTGCTGTTTGGCATAGATTCTGCCTATAATCAGATTACAACCTGTGCCAAGGAAGAAAACAAAAAAAGCATCTGGAACCACTTGCACACATGCTCTCCACATAAAGTTCTACAAGTGTGAGAAATCCAAAATCTCGCCCAACTCTGGTCCACAGAGGTCAAGGAAGTACAGAGACATCGGTGCTGGGCAGAGATGGCCCCAGAGTCTGTTACAGTCGGAGAGAGGGGATGGGAAGTGGAATGAAGAGTGGGAAGACCGCATGCCCCCTGGTAAATTTACCTTTACGAGGAACCACTAGTGGAGAGGACAAAGATGGCGTTGAGACTGTTGGGGAATTCAGCTTTTCATCACTGCAGCTGAAACTGTGCCTATAAGGGGAATCTGCACCTTTACGGAAAAGAGCACAGAAGACAATTAGAATGAAGATAGATTAATCACGAACAGTCATAAGTACAGAAAAAAGAAACAAAGTCTTAAATCTCCAAAGGAAACAATATCTGCATTTCCAGGTGTGTGTATGTGTATATATACACACACATACATGTATACAAACATATCTAATAGCTAATAATAACTGACAATGATTAATACTTTAGGCTTTTATAAAGCATTTTATATAAATTATTTCATTGGATTATCACCAACTCTGTGAGTTAGATAATTCAGGTATTGTAATCCCCATTTTACAGATGAAGAAAATAAGGCACAAAAAAGGCTAAATTACTTCCCCAAGGTCATATAGCAAGTAATTATCTGGGTTGGAATTAAAACCCAGGTCTTTATAGTATATACATACATATATACATATATAATGTGTGTATAGTAATATCTATATGGGCTAAAGGTCTGAAAAGCACGATAGTGATTGGTGATTTATTACTAACAATATTATGTAAAATAAATGAGCAACTCTTTAAAAAGTTGACAGCCTGAAGAAGAGCAAGAACTAGGTATATATGTGTCCATGAATAAAAAATATACATGCATATGTTCTCTCTAAATATATACATAATATACAGACACAATTTTATATGATTTTGATTTCATATCTATATGCGTGTGTATGAATATTATAGATATAAACATGTATCACTCCATCAATTATTTATTGAATGCCTACTATGTGCCAGGCTCTGTGAATACAAATGCAAAAAAAGAATCAGCCTCTGACCCCAAAGAGTTTATATTCTATGATGGAGGATATGTACAATATATACATATTAGTACATGAAGTAACGATTATATAATTACATAACGATTGTTATGAATTGATTCATTTTTACAGCCCTCAAAGGTTTACAAAGTGCTTTCCTCCCTGCACTCCGGTGCAATAAGTGTTACAATGAAAACTCCCATATCCACCACAAATCAAGAAGGATATGATGAGATCCTAACAGGTGCCTCTATTCCAATAACATGCAGAATTCCATTGGGATAGCAGGGATCTCTGTGTCTGTCACATTCAGCCAAGTCAATAATAGCTTTGGTTGTTTCAGGTGTGAAATGTTTTTTTCACAAGTGAGGCAACATTTCTCTATGCAGGGATATACTAATAAAGAGAGACATTGTTTCTAGCCCCTCCTGTGCCAGATGATCTGAGTTCCCCTAAGAACTTAGGCACGAGGAAGCCTGGTCTTGTGACTAGATCCTCACTCCTTTCTCCAACAGCATTTCCAAAGGTCCTTCGATGAACCTTTACCTGGGCAACTGTATCCTAGGGCTGTTCCTCCTCCTAGATTTATCATCTCTTGGAGTTTGGTGAATCAAGAGTGAGCCTAAAAGCCCTGGAAGAAGGGTTCTAAGCCCTTTGGCTTTCAGGAATAAGCATTTATCCCCTGACTGAACCTACTACAAGGCTACTTGTCTCCATTTCTTCATTTACTCTAACTTACATCAGAATTTGAAGAAAGGTAGATGCCATACAGGTAACATCAGAGACACCAAGGCAATGGAGTTAATGGAAAGCAGTTGAAAATCAGCCTGTTTGGTCTCAAAGATATAAAAAATAGCATTTTCATCCCTTCTTTGCAGAAGTGAGAGACTATGGGTATGGACTATTGCATATTACTGTCAGACTTGGATGATATGTTAATTAGTTTTTCTGAAAAAAAAAACTCTCTTCTGTTTTTGTTACAGTGATATCTCTCTAGATAAGAGAAGGAGGAGGGATATATTTAGAAATAAAGGTGATGTGAAAACAAAAAGAAATCAATCATTTTTAGAGGTAGAGAGTCAGGAAACTCAGATTCTAGTCTCAGGCTCTGCCACTAAACCTTGTAACCTTTCTGGGCTAAGTGTCCTCATTTATAGGAACAGGCAATTAGACAAAGTAAGAAACTTAACCTCTCAGACTCAGTTTGCTCATCTGTAAAATGGGGATATTGTTAGGAAGATCAAATGAGATGACCTATTTAAAATACTTTACAAACTTTGACACTCTATACAAATGCTAACTATTATTCTCTTCTTGTTCTAATACTATATGAGGTCCTTATTATTAATTAAGGCATGCCCCCCCTGTGATTAAGAAAGGGAAAAGATACCAATCACTTCTTTATATATGCAGAAGCCATGTTTCTAAAGTTCCATTAAAAGTTCCACAAAAAAAAACAGACTATTTTTTTAAAATGCAAAATTAAAAAGTTCCATAAAAAGCATATAAAATTAAGTCCACAAAATTAATCAATAACCAGTATAATTTGGGGTAAGGGATAGATATTAGCATGTCCATTTGAGGGGTAAAGTCAGTATCTGGAAACAATGTGAATATTTGACTAAAGTTTAGAAACGCCTTTTACTTTGCTTCTGGGAGAACTTTAATACAAACTTATGGCCCTAAGCATATTTTTACAGCCAGGTTATAGTTGTGATGGAAAACACAGGCAAATTCAACAATGGCAATATAAAACACAATATTAGCTCATAGTCCTTTGAATGAAAACCCTTGTGGCCAAAACCCAGACACTCCAATGAACCAGCACTCAACAGCAGCCAGACACCCCTGCTCCTAAAAGTTCCACAGGAAACTGATGCTGTCCTGACCTTCCCAAGCTGGTCTTGCAAAGGAAATTCGGAAATGGCATTTCAATCCAAGGCCCCAAGTATGTGAAATTATGCCCAGTAACACAATTTCAAAGCACCTATTTAAAGAAATGTGACCTTTCAGTGAATGTTTTAAGCCAGGACTGTATATATAATCAAACAAACTTCCATGAGTTTATACAGTTCAGACCTCTAATCCCAGGGACCCATATTTATGTCTGTTCACAGCCGCCAAACTCCATAAAACCTGAGCCTCTACAGTTAGTAGATTAGACTAATAGAATACCAAACTGGGAGTGCATAGGTACTAGTCTTATCTTGTCCTGTACAACCTTGGGCATTCGCCCTCATTTCTCTATGCCTCAGTTTCCATATATGTAAAATGAGAGCATATGTACCTGCCCTTTCCCTGTCTGTCTTTGAGCTATTACAATGTCATGGAAACCCCTTGGAGGAAAGAGCCTCTTAAAATTATTTAATGCACACATATGTATCTCAATGAATATTATATAATTATTTTTAATTAGACAGGCATGGTTATTTTTAACAAGCAGTATGAATCAACTCTTTTGCCTCGGCCATTTTAGAAGTTAGAAAATCTGTTTGTCAGCGTCTACCTGAATATGTAGAATACTTTTTTTGTCTTTTTTTTTTTTTGGAGGGAGGAAGGCAGGGCAATTGGGGTTAAGTGACTTGTCCAAGGTCACATAGCTAGTAAGTGTCTGAGGTCAAATTTGAACTCAGGTCCTCCTGACTCCAGGGCCAGTGCTCTATTCACTGCACCATCTAGCTACCCCCTATAGAATACATTTTTAACACAACTTAAAGGGAAGTTTAATACCTTGAGAGTCTGAATCAGGGGTGGGAACCTGTAGCCTAAAGGCCTTTTGACTGAATCCATTCACTGCACTTGAGGACCTAGAGGACCACATGTGGCCTTGAGACTACAAGTTCCCCACCTCAGGGCTAAATAAATCCATTTTTAGCATCCAATCTTGATCCACCAAACCAACACATCCTTCCCTACATCTTGCCCAGCTCATTCCAAAATCACCAATCTCTAGATGGAATGGGGTCCCAAGGCACACACTCTAAAGTAGTAGCAGTCAGGGTAGAGTCTGCAAATGTTAAACCAAGTTACCTAGAAGAGATTCACTCACATACCACGCCCCCCTCAACAGTAACCCACCCCGATGTTTGCTCAAATCCCCTTAACATTCCCCTTTCTAGTGGCAAAAATGCTTTTTTAAAAACTATATCAATAGCAGGGCCAAGCAAGGGTCTTAAGGAGTCCCCAAACAAATTATTGGCCTATTACAGATTCTGGCTTTGATGCTGATTTGATCCAAGCTTCTAGTTCATTGCAGATAGGAATACAGAGGAAGAACATCTCTTCAGGAAGGATATAGAAGATGGAAGCCCACAAAAGATCACAGCTGGAATTTTCACCATAGACTCCCTTCTCTTCCTCAGAAGGTCTTATAGGCAGTGACCTAAAAACTCATCAGAAATTCAGGTTGTCTCTAAGGCAAAATTGTAAGTAAGAGAAGTTTCATAGGGTCACAGATATAATGCCAGGAGAGACCTTAGAGATGGTCTAATTCCACATCCCTCATTTTACAGGTGAGGAAACTGAGGCCCCAAGGTAACAATGCCAGGATTCGAACTCAAGTCCCCTGACTCTAACACTTTCTTTCCACTGTACCACAGTTAGTAACCAGTGAAGCCAAGAAGTCCTCTAACTCAAATAAGAAGCCTCTTCCTCTTCTTTTACTATTCTTTGACCTCCTTGCTCCTTCTCCTGGTTCTCATTCCCTCTGAGGTATCCAATGCTTCAGACCTTTCCTATTTCCCTCCATTCCCCAAAAAAAATTTTCCTATTTTATATCCTTCACCCCTTTTTACTTCAAATCCCTATTTTCCTCTAGGCAACAGCTAACTAATATAATAAAATAACAGTTAACATGTTCATGGGCATTGTTGTGGTCATAGGACACAATCCCAGGCAAGGGACAGTATGGACACAAAGCCTCAACCCAAAGAACCATTTAATTCTAATAATGGTCATTTCAAAGCCCCTGAACCAGCTACCCTCTTCAGCCCTAAAGGCATGGCTAACTTACAAAGATATCTGTCCCAATTAGACCCTTTTTAAATGAATCAACTTTATTTTCTCTAGTTGGAAATCTCAAACTGAGTGCAAATGACTTCATTTTTTAAAATACCATGAAGAAGTATTAAATACCTGAACATTACTAGAGTTTGAGGAAGTTAGTTGGGTAGAGAAGCAGAATACAAGGCTTTTTAAAGAGGGAGGTGTGTTGTTTTAGCTTGGAGAGGAGGAAAGGGTAATTCAGGGTTAGTGCTAACATTTTCTATTTCAGAACAGAAAGAAGCCACAAAACATAAAACTTGCCCAAAACTCTTACAAATATAGAACTACCACCCCACAAGTTTCAGGCAAGTGAACTATAGTAATTAACTGAGTGGAAAACCTTAGACCTGTTCGCCTTTTGTCATAGGGAATGGAGGGGGAAGAGAGGGGCATCATCTTCTTTGGTGTCTGTGTTCCAGTGGTCCAAATAAGTAAAATCTGACCAACATTGCCATCAGCTACTCTTCTGAGACAGCTCCAGTCCTGTCAAGGCGTCAGGACACAACAAACCTCCCACTCAGATTGCCTAATAATATGACCCGCACATCATGGGATTGGCATGAGTATCCCAAGCCACCCAGGACAATGTTTACTTTGCCAGTGTCTAGAGACAGGACTCAGCCTTCAGCCTCATCCTAAAAGCAGGTCATTGGCACGTGAATGCTAATCATGGTAATGACACTCACTATTCCCAAAATAAAGGTCTCCTGCCAGTATCCCGCCCAATAAGAAGCAAAAGCAAACTTTCAAAGGTCCTTCAAATTTCCTTCCAACCCCTAGGTTATACTAGATAAGTCAAGAGTAGTCCTTTCCAACAGTTCCTCATTCCTTAAAAGCTTCCTACAGTCTTCCTCAGCCTCTGATTATTTTAATTTCATTGCCACTAAAAGGTCTGATATTATCTGCTCAAACTCAGGACAGCATAGGTTTATGGGAAAGACAGGGAGAGGGAGTAATTCAATTCCAATCAACTTAACAATTTGTGGAGAAGGAATCAAGAAAACAGTGCTATCCATATGAAGGTACTGCCATGAGCTATTTTAGTGTTCAGTCCTATTAGGACACCAACTTTGAAGCTGGAACAGGAAAAGTATTGGCTCACTTAAATGTTTACTTCTAGCCACCCCACCCCTCCATCAAGTGCACATACTAGTCTGCAACTGTAGGACTAAGAAGGAATGTGTGCTATGTTTATTTTCTCCTTAGGATGAAAAACACCCTTGATAGGGTTTTTTCTTTTCTGATTGCTCAGATAATGGCACCATTTTGATCTCTCCTTAAAAGTTGAGTTGGAGGTATGGAGGGGGTGGTAACTTACAAAAGAAATGGGGAAAAGTCACAATGGTATTGAGTTTACAGCTGGATATATGTTTTAATATGTGAGAGAGATCAATTACTACAATCAACATTTAATATCATGAAGATGAGATGTGATTTGGCAGAGATTCAGATCTTACTGATAAAATTGATAGCCTTATTAGCTGTGTGACCATGGGTGAATCGCTAGAAACTCTTGGAGTCTCAGATTCTTTACCTGGAAAGACAGATACAATAATACCTATAGTGCCTACCTCACGGGATAAGATGCTTCAACAGGACCTGAAGATTTCCTATCCGTTCCTCAGGAGGCATTTTCAAAGTTGGTGATCTGAGGTTGGCCAGAGAATATAGCTTACTGTTAAAAGCTTACATGCTGGTAGTGGTGACCCTGTGGTACCAGGTCCCAGAGCTGTTAAAAGGGGCCGAGGAACATGACACTGCAATGCACATGTGCTTGGTGGGATATATATATGCAGATCTATTAAGTTAGAAGCACCAATTTCCAAGGAAATCAGATTGACCAGACCAATAAAGGCTTTGGATTTGTTAGGTTCAAATGAAAGGATATAAATAAAGCATTTTGCACACAAAAAAGCATTGTCAATTATTATTAAGTGATGGAAATAAAAGTTTCAGGAATATGCCAAGGTATTTTTTAAATATGAACTTTCTGATCTAAATAATCATGTTCCAGTTTTACAAATGGAGGACCAAGGCACACCAATATCTCAGTGTTTTGCCTATAGTCCCTGTGTAAGTCAGTGGGAACACCTAGAGGTCCTGACACGATCTTATGACTGTAGCCATGATTCACCACCTTTTAAAAATAACCAAAATTGTCACTGAGGCATCTTGACTAATATCTTAAATGAAAATTCAGTTCATTTCAGGAGATCTGGGTTCTGTGCCCAGGCTCAGCACTTTTTTTTTTGGCCTTTCTTTGTATCCTTAGCATTTAGCACAAAATCTGGCATACAGGAGGCATTTATGTGCTTTTTGATTCAAATTCACTTATTGCTAAGAAATCTTAGGTCTTAAATGAGACACTCTGATCTCTACCACTTATTTTTTCCCATTTGGTAAGTGGATATATGTGGCTATTAAAATTTTAAACTGCAC
>NW_027187341.1:11523013-11526007 GCF_028583685.1 Petaurus breviceps papuanus | reverse complement strand
TGCAGGTGATGGACTCAAATAGCCAGCAAAGAATTAGGTAAGGGGTATTATGTGTATAACCTGTGATCCATTTTTCCTCTTTATTTCCTAACCAAACTAATGGTTAGTTTCATTAACACACACACACACACACACACACACACACACACACACTCACACACTGGAAATCCCTCCCCCAGTGCTGGCCAAGGATGTTTTCCAGCTCCTTCTTCCTGTGTCCACAAAAGAAACAAGAAAGGATTCTGGATCTGAGATCCCACCCAATAGAAGTCCTGATAGTCTATGAATAGGCAATCTTATACTCTATTCAGGAGGAGTGTGGTCACTGCCTGAACAAGAGTTGCTTTTTTGCAATGAAACAGCACTGGACAAACTGTCCTCATTTTCTTGCCTTGGTGGGAGAGGATGTGTATTTTACATCTCACTTTCTGTCTCATACCATGGTTGATGCTGACATATTCAAGTGTGGCCACAGAGAGACAATTTTCAAGAAATATAAGATTTCCTTTCGACATCAAATTAGAAGAGAATCCAGACTAAGGGAGGCTTTCTCACTCTATTCAGCAAGAGCTCCAGGCTATTAGCAACAGAATCAAAAAAAAGTTCAGGGAAAAAAAACTATTTTAGTCCTTTGCCTCTTAGAAGCTGTAATTCATTTTAAACCTCCCTGTGAAGTAAGAATTATCCTTCTTTTCCAAATGATGTGTCTGGGCTGTGGCTGCCAAAGGAACCAAAGCTGCAAGTCAAGTGCCTGACTCAAATCTTGGGTTAGGGCACTGAGTGCCCTTTATCTGCATTAAAAATATCAGTTTATATCCAAATTTGATGACTGAATTTTTCCTTCCTAGGAAAGGAAGAAAATAGCTCTTCATTTCCCTAAGTACAATACAAAGAGTTTCCTCATCTGCAAAATGAAAGGGTTGAGTTAAATGATCTCTTGAGGTCCTCTGAGAAACTGCTTGAAACTGTTTCTTTGGCTGTCAAGTTTCACTGAGTTCACTTCAAGAATAAAAAATAGTGAGATGGGTAGCATCAGCAACATACTGTTTTGGGAAAAGGACTAAATAAAGGCAGCAGAAGGATTGGATTTGAGCCCCCATTCTGGCATTCACTAGCTACTTTAGCTCTGAACCTCAGTTTCCTTATCTGAAAATGGGGGTAATAATATCTGCCCTGTGTGTCACATAATTACTTTGAAAATAAAATAAATGTGTGCAAAAGTACTTTGAAACAATAAGGCATATAAATGTTATTGTGAGCATTTAAATTACATGAAGGTACTAAAACCTAAGGAGGTTACAATGCTTTAGAAGATCTAGATAATTTTGTTAATGATTAAAGAGTTAATAATAACAATAATAATAGACTTAAAAGTTCTGAATTCCCAGTCAGAAAATCTCCATGAACATCTAATTCTGAAAGAACACCAGTTCACATGGGGCTTTCCTTACCCTTTCTCCCTCAGTTTCCTCATCTGTAAAATAAGGCCTCATAGACTATGATCTATGAGGTCCTTTCCAGCTGTAAACCTCTGATCTAGATTCCCTAGGGGTCCTAGCCCAGCAGCACAAAACAGTCATATCAGCTGGTAAGTGACTAGGCAAACCCAAGCTTCTAAATTCAGCATGTTGAAGTAGATGAGGAAGAGAAGAAAAATATAATTCAGCAAGCTATGTGCCTCTGGAGAGTCAGTTTTCTGTCTGCTCATGGCATGACTGGCTTTCTTCCCGTTCTTCACCATCCTAGTTTATGCCAGGTTGGCTTAACTCAGTAAACACAAAGAGAGGTGGGAGCCCCTGGGGGATGGGTCCAGGTTTCCATAGAAAAGTCACTTATACTTAGAAGACCAAAGATGCAGGCAAGGAGGGAGGGAATGAGCATTTCTGTAGTACTTACTGTGTGCCAGGCTAAGTGCTCTACCTCCCAACGACCCTGAGAAGTAGATGCTCTCATTACCCCCACTTTATAGCTGAGGAGACTGAAGCAGAGGTAGTGTGATTTGCCCAGGGTCAGAGAACAGTATGTAAACCTCAAGCCTGGGGTTCTGACCTTTAACCAAAAAATGCAAGAGGTTTTTTGGAAAACCCCAAGATGTCATTTTTAGAAATTAGTTCTTAGCTTCATGGATGCTTCTGCAGCCTAGATCTTATCTCTCTCATCATCTCATCATTGGTCATTTCCCAAAGAACCTTGAACAAAGTCTTTTACCAGGCTCCTTTGTTCCTTTTCTTCCTAAAAGGTTCAGCATCTTATTTAAAGCAAATCTGATTTAAAGTCCTAAACCAGGGGTAGGGAACCTGCAGCCTGGAGGCCACATGTGGACCCCTAGGTCCTCAGGTGCGGCCCTTGGACTGAGTCCAAGGGCCGCACCCAAGGACCTAGAAGGCCACATGTGGCCTGGAGGCTGCAGGTTCCCCACCTCTGTCTAAAATATGTTCACAAATATGCCACTAGTTCACTGTGTGATTTGAAAAAACAACTGCTTAACCTTCCTATGTGGCTAGATACTAAAGATTGCAGACCTGAGTTCACATTGCTCTTTTACCCCAAAGAACACTCACATGACTCTTATCTCCTTGCTCTCACAAGGTCCCTGGAACCTTGGATTCCTGTTTCTGCTGAAATCCAGTGGTCAGGGATCAGAGGTCCTGGACTCAATTCTACCTCCCTCTGTACCAGCCAGGGACCAATAGCTTTTATCCCTCACCCCTGCTTCTTGCCTTCAGTTATTACCGGCAGAAATACATAGAAAGTTTCTGAAGTGGAGAGTTCCTGCTTGGCCTTGGAAGGTGGGCCGACAGCAGGGGCTGTGCAAAAAGGAGATGAAATATTAGCACTACTAACAGCAGGGGAAGAGGAATGGGAAGGGGAAGGGGAAGAAGGACAGCAGGGAAGAGGAGTAAGGAGGGCAGGGAAGAGGAGTAAGGAGGGCAGGGAAGAGGAGCAGGAGGGCAGGGAAGAGGAGTAAGGAGGGCAGGGAAGAGGAGTAAGGAG
>NW_027187341.1:11404462-11522913 GCF_028583685.1 Petaurus breviceps papuanus | reverse complement strand
AAGGAGGGCAGGGAAGAGGAGTAAGGAGGGCAGGGAAGAGGAGTAAGGAGGGGAGGGAAGAGGAGTAAGGAGGGCAGGGAAGAGGAGTAAGGAGGGCAGGGAAGAGGAGCAGGAGGGCAGGGAAGAGGAGCAGGAGGGCAGGGAAGAGGAGCAGGAGGGAGGGAAGAGGAGCAGGAGGGAGGGAAGAGGACGGGCTGGAAGGAACCCACTCACTCTCTGAATCGCTGAAACCGCTGCTGCTGTCGCTGACACTGGCGCTACTCCTGCGCTTCATCCTCTTCAGGTGCTCCTGGTACTCGAAGTGGCGCTGGTGGAAGGGAGACGAGAAATCGGCCATGACCTCATCGAACTCACAAAGGACATCAGACAGGTCTGCAGCCACCACTGAGTCCAGGGAAGGAACTACGGAGGACGAAGAGCCGGACCATAGAATGTGAGCTGGGAGGGGGAGAGAAAAGCCCGGCCCAGCCAAAACCCGCACCTCCTCAACCAGCCCAGCATCAGCCTCTTCCCTCCAGGATTCCAAAGCTTCGGGGCCTCCAGGGTCGGGTGCAAACCACTGCCGCTGGGAGAAGATGGGTGCAAGACCTCATCTCAGTCTGCCAGTTTAACACGGACGGAAGGGAATAGAAAGGCAGAAAGATGAGAGATTCGGTTCTTTGAATCGCATTTTTTAAAGTCTCCCTCCAACCCAAGAAAACAAACTTCAGAGTCAGTCTGGCTCATATAGGCAGAAGAGGTGAACCAGCTGGGAGAGGAAGGGAGGGCAGAAGCAATGGGAAGGGAGAACGCAGAGGACCGAGAAAGACAGGGCAGCAAGCAGACTCTCTCCTTTCCGTTTTATTTTTTTGTTTGTTTGAGAAATTCATAAACAGGATTTTTTTTTCTTCTATTGAGAATTAGGAGGGAGCTCGAAGTTGATACCCTTTTCCACATGACCTTTCTCCTCGCTTCTCAAATCTGACCCCACCTGATGGTCCAGGACTAGCTGATAAAATGATGATGAAGCTCGGATTAAGGGAGCCAGGGAGATTAGGCTCCATTCCAGGTCAGGGCTTCGGTCCGACTCTCGGATCGGCCCCAGTCCCCGCGCCCTCCCAGGGAGCTCGCTGCCCTGGGGGTCACACTCACCTGCCCCAGCGGTGGTCGCCGCCGCGCCCCCGGCGCTGCGCTGTACTGTGGGGGACTTCATGGGACCGAGCTCGGGATCTCTCAGAGAGTGAGGCTGAGATAATCCTGCTCCCAAAGCCGTTAACGCCGCCGCCGCCAGCGTCCCCTGCGCCCGCCGGACTCTGGACTCCACAGCACTAGAGAAAGCAAGCGAGCGGTTCCCAGTGCAGTGCGCTCCGACGCTCCTCTGAAGCCCGAGGCGGCCGCAAGCTGTTATAGCCTCGGTTCACCGGGCCAGGGAGGCGGGGCCGGAGGAGAGGCCGGTGGGAGGAGACCCGTGGAACTGGGGGAGAGCCAGCCCAGCGGCTAGGAGACAGCCAAGAGCTCGCCAGGGACTGGCACCTCCCAGGTCCAGGCTGAGCCTGTAGGACGATTTCCACTGATATTAGAAGTACCTAGGAGGTCCTCTGGTGCAACAAATCAATGAATGAATGAGTAATTGTTAAGGTGCTTATTACGTGCTAAGTGGCACAGTGGATAGAGTGCGGGGACTACAGTCAGGAACACTCTCTGTGAGTTCAAGTCCAAACTAAGACACTTACTAGCTGTGTGACTCTGGGCAAGTCACCTAAGCCTGATTTCCTCAGCTCCTCGTCTGTCAAATGACCTGGAGAAGGAAATGGCAAACCACTCCAGTGTCTTTGCCAAGAAAACCCCAAACGGGTTCATGAAGAATAGGACAAGACTGAAAAAAACGGCTCGGCATCTTACTCTGTACCATGCACGCTGTTAAGCACTGAGAAGGCAAATATAAGCAAACATGATCGTTCCTACCCTGAAGGAACTTACATTTTACTAGGGAAACATCACCACTAAGGGAGTGTGTTTTAGAATAGTCAGAGAGAACGAAGTTTGGGGTAAAAGGGAAATAGATTTAGATGCCCTTGTCAAGAATAGCAGGGTTGCTTCCTCTGTTCTCAGAACTTCCCAGCCACCAGCTCCAGAATATTCTGCCTCCACTCTGACCTTCATCCCCACCTCCACTTCAGCAGAGACTTCTGATAGGTTAGCTGTCAATTTATATTGCAGTGATCCGAGTCTCTACCGGCTCCCAACCAAACCACTGCTGAAAATACTCCTTCCCCTTTCCAACTCTCCATTATGCGTAAGCTCTAGGTCAGGTCTTTCTTGTTTGCTTGTATCTTTAAAACCCTAAGTTTGGAATAGTGCCTAGCAGTGCCTAGTAAATACTTAATAAATGCTTTTTCAAAAACTAGTTAGCTAGATAAGTTAGAAACTTCTGCAACATCTGAAGACAGTACCACCACCACATTAAGTCACTGCTAGAACAGTCTGAAGCATTAGAAAGGCATCAAGTGGAGAAGAAGACACAGAGACTGTGTAATCAGGAGGCTGAGCGAAAGACAATGAGTGAAAGGGAACTGATTAATGTCCTGCTGAGAACAAAGCTGATGGTACTTGTTCTCATTCTCTGTTTTTATGTTGCCCCTCCTGTTTCTTCAAGGGAGATATGAAACATGGTTTTTATCCCCCACCCCTCCCCAATCTTTGTTCTTTATGAGCTTATATTGTTTTCTGTTTCACCAGTTGTTTTGGAAAAAAAATTTCTCGAAGATTACGTGGTCATTCATCAAAGTTCTGATTTGTATGTGACCCTGAGATATTAATTGTAGCCAAGAGGGAAGGTATGGTTGGTGAAAAATTAATGAAGAGATATGGATAGATTTTAATACTGTAAAGAGGCAAATCCTGGCATAAAATTGGGAGCTCAGAGGGAAAAAAATATTTTATTGATATACATGTATATTACATGTGTATAGATTTATATACATGTATATTACGTGTGTATAGATTGATATACATGCATATGTGTGTATACACACACATTTATTTATTTATCTCTCTATTTTTTTTTATTTAGAGTTTATAGCTTCCTAAAAGCAGGGAGAACACATGACTCTTAACCAATACCCAGACCTAATGGACCTTGGGCAGTCCTGCTGGGGAAAGGGTTATAAATGAGCTGGAGTAGACTTTGTAAGGCAGTTACCTCTAGGATTCTCCTCCTCTATCATTTTTCCTTTCCAGGCCAGGTTTGAAAAGAAACCCATCCCTCCAAGGGGCAAGGTTGAGGCATTCACTAAAGAGTTCAGGCCAAAATGAAAAGGAATTTTCAGGCACCTACCTGAAATTCAGGTACATTCAGGAATACCAGGCACTGTGCTAAGCACTTTACAGATATTCTCATTTGATCCTCACAACAACCCTGTGAAACAGATGCTATTATAGTCCGCATTTTACAGTTAAGGAAACTGAGGCAGACAGATATTTAGTGACTTAATCAGCTAGTAAATGTCAGACTGGATTTAAACTCAGGTCTTCCAGACCCCAGATCCCCACTGTGTCACCTAGCTGCCAAGAAAGAAGAGGAGGAGGAGCCGGGAACAAGCAGTACTGTCCACACAAAGATGGGATCCAGCCAAGAGGAAGTAACCAGCTGCCCCTCCACAGCTCCTACTGCACTCACAGCTCTAATAAACTCACAGCAAAACCTTACTTGCAGCCCCAGACCAAGCTCTCTTTATTTCAGCTTCCTATGTCCATGAAAAAAAGCAAGTTCTTGTCCCAGTCAGACCCAGATCTCAATGGAAGCTCAGTCTCAAATGAAAACTTGGGCTGACCTGTGTCCCCTGAGCTCTTCACCCACAGGAACGCTCTGCATAGGTGTCTCTGGTTTAAGGGACTCAATGCCTTACTCAGTTTCCCAAACACATCCTGAGTTTGCCCAACTCTGACTCTTTCTCCTACTCTCTCTTATCCTCCCTTTTGGTGTTCAAACGGATCATTTAGATCACTCTGGTTTTTCTTCCTCTCTGAACCCACTGTTGCTCTAAAAATCCTCCCAAGATGCTTTTCAGGAGTTGGTAAAATAACCTTGCCTCTCCACGATCCATACATCTCCTTTTTCCCATCCCCCAGTTCACCTGGTTCAGCTCCAAGGTCAGCAGCTCCCCATCTGCATTTAATTACACTTCAACTCTCCTGGCTCCAACCAGACTGATCACAGCCAACCAACTACCTTAAAGTCTGGGAAGGGGGCATTTTCACCACAGTTACTGCTCAGGGAATGTGAACCACTTTTTTTTTCATTGGTGAAAAACCAAGTTATTCCTTGCAGAAGTGCATTCCTTGCAAGAATCCCAGGGCCCTTCTTTAGCTGAGATTCCACAAATTTGGCCCCAAGTTCATTGCTCTTACCTAACTTCTGGACATTTGTCCCTTTCAGGTCAGGGTATATGGAATTTTGAAGTTTTCAAGCTGGGCATACACATATTAAATTCTTTTAGAACCCAGAGATAAAATATTATATTAAAGTACATTAAATTTTATATTTTAAGAGAAGACATCTTACTGATGGCTTTTATCTTCACTTCAGTCATTTTAACACTCCAAGACTGAACACTCTCTTGTGACAGATAAAATCAATTAAGCAAATCCAAATCTCAAGAAAAATCAGTAAAAAAAAATTTAGTTTTAATTCTCCTGCAAGAATGAAAGGTTAAGGGGCGGCCAGGTGGCTCAGCGAGTAAGAGCACCGGCTCCAGTGTCGGGATGACCTGGATCAAATCCTGGCTCGGATACTTAGCACCAAACCCAGAAATAAGTGGCCGTGTAACCTTGAGCAAGTTACTTAACCCCGATTGCTTTAAAAAAAAAAAAAAGAATGAAAGGTTAACAATCAACATAGATGTTACTGGTTCAAAGGAATCTAATTGCCTCAAGTGAAAAGCAAAAGCAAGAAATGCTAACATGTGGAGTCAAGTGTTAACATTGACATTTCCAGGAACCAGGACATGAACATGTAGGAGAAAAGTAGTAAGGGATTATTATTACTCAGTCAGTCTTACTTGTAACTGTTTCCATGTTTTAAGAGTGTGTTCAAGGCCCTATCTGTTGCTAACAGTGACTCATTCTTACAAATAAAATAAATATTAACAAGTTTATAAGCATAATATATCTTATAGAAACCCTATGACTGACATTTTAAAAAATAACAAATTTTAGCAGCAAAATAAGTCTTTAAATTTGCAATTTCCACACACGATTCTGTGCAATGCTGTTGTCATTGCTGGGAGATCAGCACATCATGTTATTTAAATTCTACACACTAATATTTGCTGACATCTTTCTGTGTTTGAGTGTTTCCATACTTTAAAGCATGATGTTTTCTGCAATATTGTAAGACATCTTCAACAAAGATGAAAATGGCATCAAAGTCATCTCCCATACTGATGGGTAGATTACTGAACTTGAACAGGCTATAAGCCAAGACTAACACAGAGGGAAAATTGCTACATGACTTTTTGTTCACAGATGATTGTGCACTCAACACAGCCTCAGAGGCTGAGATGCAGCAAAGCATGGATCAGTTCTCTGCTGCCTGTACCAATTTTGGCCTAGCAATTAATACCAAGAAAACACAGGTTCTCCATGAGCCAGCACCACACTATCCATATCTGGAACCATCAGTTACAACAAATGGAGAAATTTTAAATGCTGTGGATCAGTTCATTTACCTTGGCATTATACTTTCCAGGGATGTACACATAGATGATGAGGTTGTTGCACGCATTGTCAGAGCTAGCCCAATGTTTGAGCAGGATCTGAAAGAAAGTGTGGGAGAAAATAGTTATGAGGCCATCTACCCAACTAAAAGTCTACAGAGCCATTGAGCTGATTTCATTGTTGCATGCCTGTGAAATCTGGACAGTATACCAGCACCATTGTGCATAGTAACAGCAACATCGTGCGATAACCAACTTTGATAGCTCTTCTCAGCAATACAATGGTCGAAGACAATTCAAAAAGACTAATGATGGAAAATGCTATCCACAAGAAAGAACTATGGAGTCTGAATGCAGATTGAAGCATACTATTTTTTTTTCTATTTTTCTTTCTCATGGTTTTCCCCTTTTGTTCTGATTCTTCCTTCACAACATGACTAACGTGGAAATGTGTAGGATTGTACATGTATAGCCTATATCAAACTTTATGCTGTCTTGGGAAGGGGGGAAGAGAGGGAGACAGAAAAAAATTTGGAACTCAAAATCTTATTAAAGTGAATGTTGAAAACTATCTTTACGTGTAATTGGAAAAAAAATAAAATACTATTAAGTGAGGAGAAAAAAGAAATTACCTCTCATTTACACTGTGCAGATCCTATGTGAGTTCAGTGAGGGAATGAACTTCTTTCTTTTTCATTGTTCACCTTTCTTTGTGCCACCAACACTTGTAGTAAAGATTTAACAAATGCTTGTTGACTGTTGAGGGAAAGAACAAATTTTGCTAATGGAGAAACTTAAATACAGAGAAAATAAATTACTTACCCAAGATTGTACAATGAGTCATTTTCTCTTCTGAATCTGGTGCTCCCTTTAAAAAAAATCTTTGGTGAAGATACTTTTCTTCTTCTCTCCAAACTTTTAGCTACACTTCTTGGCATGGACACTACTGAGTTTGACCACAGACTTTGAAATGTAAATCTTTCCTGAAAGCAGATGTTAATTTCTTTTTTTTCACATAGGAACTTAGTAATCATTAAAATGTTCCCAAATGTTAACCATTTCCCAAATTCTTCTCAAATAAACATTATGTAAAGCAAGTCCTTAATCCAATATCATCCATATATCTGATATTACAAGATTTACTCAGGTAATCCAAATAAAGATTGCAGACAAATCAAGTAATGCTCAAAGGGCTGTAATTTTCAAAAAATAACCCCCAAATCTTCAAGAGTTGTCAGGTTTTCCACCTAAACTTGGCATGATGTCAGCCACAGCATGGTAGAAAGACTTCTGGGTGTGTATTCCAAACTTGATGATTACTCATCAAGTGAACACAGGAAGGTCATTTTACTCTGCATTTCAGTTTTTTCTCTGCAAAATGGAGGCCTCACAAGGTTGTATAAGGAAAGTGTTTTGTAAACCTTAAAGTGCTATAGGATTTTGAGTTATATTACTTCTCCTCTCTGTAGAGTTATTTAGAATAGAGATCCAGCTACTTGCCCTCATGGAGCAAAGCTACAGATTGACTTTCAAAAGACAGTCCTTGCTCTGAAGGAGTTTATAGCCTAAAGGGGGTGACAATATACAAACAACTTTGTACAAACATGAGGGATTGTGAAAAAGAGACAGAGAGACAACGAGAAGACACTAACATTAAGAGGAATAAAAAAAAAGCTTCTTGTATAAAGTTTGGTTTTTAACTGGGACTTGCAGGAATTCCGGGAAACCAGGAAGTGGAGATGAAGAGGAAGTGCATTTTAGGTGTGGGGACTGACAGTGAAAATGCCCCAAATTAGAAGATGAAGTGTCTTGTTCAGGGCATGGCAAGGAGACCAGAGTCACTGGATTAAATGGTATGAGTGAGTCATTAGTCTGACTCCTTGGTAATGTTGTTGTTATTGTTGGCCATGGAAAACTGTGAAACAAAAAGATAAAATGAAAACTGGCCTTCAATCCAGTGAGGACCTCTTCTGCTTCTACAGTGATGGAGACAGAGTGATAAGAGAGTCAAAGGATACTAAGGACCACACTGTTTTTAGACCATCATTTAATCTGAATTTGTCTTTTTTCTCTAAATGTAAGATCCTTGTCTAATGACCAAAACCTCTAGAGGAAGTTTTAGATCATCTGACAAGGGATCAAGGGATGACAAGTCAACAGCCAGAATATTCACTGGTGTCCTTGCAACGTAAGGAAAAAGTAATAAGTACATTGTGGGGGGGCCCTTTTTGGTGAAATTGTGGAAGGACATGGATAAGGATGACCAGATGAACAGTCATAGATAGACTGTGGTCAACATCATTGAATAGAACTTCTAAACTGATACAATTGCAAATCTATTGGAATTTGTAATATTTATTTAGAACTTTTAATTTACTTTCCTCATATCAGCTCTGTGAGTTGGTGTAATGTAATGCCAAGGAAAGGTAACTTCCCAAGGTTCAGAATACCAGCATAGGTGCTCTCCATTTTATTCAGTGACAAATTAAGAACAGAGAAGATCAAAACATGACATCATTCAAAATACAGCATTTACTAAGTGTGATTAAATAATCTCCAAGTACTACCCCACCCCAGGACCTTCCACTCATTCAATCAATTACAAAGTCCCTGTTCTAAATACTACTCCACCCCTAGGCTGTACCTTCATTTAGTCCACCACAAAGCCCCTCTTTTCAAATGGAGATTAGTTTCCAATCTAAGTAAAGTACATTCATTTGTTCAACCATAGAACACAAAAAGGTCAAAAGTTCCCTGCCCCTGGATCACAATTGAATCTACCCCAGAGTTACATCAAGTTTAAGCACAGCACTTAATACCCAAATGGAGGTCTTTTCTTCATCTTGACATGAGGCAAGTTCTCAGCAATCTTAGTTCCTGGGGAGACAAGGCATAGCAAGGCCACAAGATACATTGCCAGTCTCTTCATTAATTCATCCTCTGTCTGCAGAACAGTCCTAGAACCCCTGAAAACATTAGCAAAACCCTCTCCTAGGATTTCTGTAAACATACAGCAAGAAAATCCTTCTTCAGGGCTTCTGAACCAACAGCAAGGTTCCCAGACCCCTGCAACAACAGCACTGTCCTTCACCAGTGGACAATATTCACTCTGCAGGACAGTCTCAGGAGCTCTTAGCCAACAGCCAGGTTCCAGGACTTCTTCAACAGGACTGTCTTTCACCAGTGGACAAATCTGGCAAAACAACATCAAAACAGACAGACAAAGTACCAGCAAAACAGCCATGTCTCCTCAGCCCTTGGCAGCTCCTGGGGCAAGTCTCAAAAGTCCAGGGCAATTCAAAGTGGCCCTCAGCAATCCTCTCAGTCTCTCTCTGCCTCCACAAGAGTGCTGCTTCCAAAAAGTTCTTCTGCCTCTCCCTTGTCTCTCCAAATCTACATCACCAGCTCCTCCCAGTTCAGGACTTTCTTTTCACATCAACAAGTCCATCCCACAGGTGGGATTAACAAGCTCTGGGTTTTAACACAATCAGTTTGAAAACCAAGCCAATACAGGGGGATCTTTATATTCTATTACTATCACAGTTGGGTAGTGCATTTATTTTTTTTTTACATATGAAGAAACTGAAGCTTAGATGAGTTAGGGTCATAAAATGTCAGAGGAAGTACCTACCATATCTAAGGGACAGGATTAGAGCTCTACCTAGAAATCCCAATAACTCTGGTAAATGATGAGGTGAAGAAGGAAGCATCGTCCAGGAATGTCCCTCTCCCTGCTCCCACAAACTCCTCAGTCACTGACACAGTACTTTTGCCCTCTTTCAAAGGCAACTTTCTTCCCAATCAAATGAAGGAAGGAGGGGAGCACAGAGGGGCAAGAGAGGGCAAGCAGGTCATTTTCCCTCCTTCTTCAAACTCTACTCTCAGTAAATCCTCTCTTTAGGGGACTATTTTCCACACCAGTACTGTGGGGAGACAGTACTCTCTGGACTGAATCAGAGAGGAATTAGGTCCTTCTGAGGAGGCAGTGCACCCTGCCTCCAGATCTTTGTGCTTAAGTTGTAGCCCCAGCTGTCTCACCCTAGTTACCACTCTAGACATAATCACAGAATGAGTCACAGGATTTTAGGTGAATATTCTTTAGAGAAAATTCCATCTATTCTTATTACCAAGTAAAGAAACCAAAGCCCATAGTAGTTAAATGACTTGTTCTAGGTCATACAGATAGTAGTAGAGCTAGAATATAGTCAAGATCCTACTAATCTTTCAACAATAGCCCAATGTAATCAGACTCTTCTAAGCATTTCACTATATTGTGAATAAACCCAAACCCATGTGCTCTCTGGTTCTCAGGGCCCTCATCTCTAGATGTTGACTAACATTTTAATCCTACAGTAAGGTCCCCCCTTTGATGGCCCCATCATGTCATGGAGGAAAGCCTAGGTTGTTGAAGACTGTGTTATGGGAACACAAGCTCTGGCTGGTCCTATCAAGTATGGGGCCAGCAATAAATTTTATATAGTATGCCTTTGGTCTGAGTGTCAGCCTCACTAAGTTAGGAAGACATCATCAGACTGGCCACAGGGTGATGGTTTTTCTGGATGTGGAAAAGTCATGAAATTGTCACCATCTGTATGACTGAGGAATCAGGTATGTTCCCAGATGAATGAATTCTTTAAGTTTCTTCCTGACACATGGAAAATCTCATCATTTTGAGATAAGACTATCCACATGCCCAGATAGAAGAGAGGTTTTGTCTAAAAACAAGATATGGAATATAATTCCCATTCAAAGATTTAGAAATATAGGGGATCTTAGAGGTCATCAAAACGAAGCCCATCATCTCACAAATGAGGAAACTGAGACCCAGAGAGGTTAAGTGACTTGCCAAGGATCATACAAATGGTAACTATCTGAGTTGGGATTTGAAGTCAGGTCTTGCTGGATTTGAATCCAAGTCCAGTGCCCTTTCCTCTAAACCATGATGCTAAGGCAGATTTTACCATATAGAAACAGAGCAGTGTTCCATCAAGTGATCTCATGAAGAAACAATACCACTCATTCCTGTAATGATGCTGTCATCAATGTATGATTTCAGCATTATGAGTTCCCTCCAGTCAAATACATAATAACCTTTCCTCATCTTTTCTGGCTTGTTCAGCCAAAAAAAAAAAAAACATCCCTAGGAACCAACCTCCTAAGCTTCTCACAAAATAAAGCTGGAATTTGGATGAGAGAGGTGCTAGACATGAGATTTCATTGGTATGGAAAAGATAACTCACTCTGCCAATACACTTGAACACCATCTCTACACCTTGTAATCTTAGAAAGTGACTCTTGGGAGAGGTTAAATGTCTTGCCTAGGATCATACAACCAATATCTATCAGAAGTAGTACTTGAACCCCAGTCTTTCTGGCTCCAGCCCAGCTCTCTAAACATTGCACCATGCTATCTCTAAGGACGACAGATATAGGATCTGTTCCATGGCCTATGCTCTCAGAGCCATTTTAATTTTGTAGGCTCTTTCAAACCTCAAGCTCCTCTGTCTGGCAAAAGTCTTTGAGAAGCCAGGAATATCTTACACCACCAAAAGTTGTTGGAAGAGAATGGCCACAAAAAACATCTACTATAATATAGAAGGAGCTAGAAGGGGAAATGTAATCCTGTATCTTAATGATTTCCCCAAAGCCAAAGTATTTCTTTCTGAAACGCCACCTTCCAAATGAGGACATTAGAAAATTAGAAAACATCCAGAGGATGGCAACCAGGATGGTGAAGGGCTTCACATTCATGCCAATTGATTACAGGTTAAGCCCAACCTAGGGTCCACAAGCTTGCTGTTTTAATGTTTTGATAACTATATTTCATTATAATTGGTTTCCTTTGAAATCCTATGCATTTAAAACATTATTCTGAGAAGGGTGCCCATAGGCTTTACCAGACTGTCAAAGGGATTCATAACACAATGAAGAACCCAACTCATGGGTTAAGAGAACTGCTTAGCCTGAAATAGAAAAGGGTTGGGATAGGGAGTCAGATATCTGCCATTAAAATATCTGGGTTGGTGCACAGAAGAGAGATTAGATTTTTTCTACTTTGCCCCAGAAAGCAAAACTGAAAGTAACAGGAAAAAGTTACAGAGGGAAAATCAGGCTTGTTGTGAGGAAAAACTTCCTAACAATTGGAGCTGTCCAAAAGTGGAAGGGACTGTCTCCAGACAAGTGGGCTCCCCTTCACTGGTGGTCTTTAAGCAATGGTTAGATGTCTACTTAGGATCATAGAGATAGAGCTGGAAAGAACTTTAAAGACCATCAAATCCAATTTTCCCTTTTTATTGATGTGGAAACTGAGGCACAAAGAATTTTGAGTAATTTGCCCAGAGTCATACAGACAATAAGTATCTGAGACCAGATTTGAAATCAAGTCTTCCTAACTCCAATGTAGTGCTCCTCACTGTACCACCTCTCAAGGAGATGGGAAGTTTTTTTTTAAGTTTTGGTTGAACTAGCTAACCACTGAGGTGCTTTCCCAATATTGGATTCTGTAATTCTAGTTGAAGGAAGAACCTTCCCTGTAGAATGTATTTCACAGTGAGGATTAAGGAAAAAAGCATCCATTCAATTTAAGGGCTGAGACATCCAGAAAGTCACATCTTTCCTCAGTATCTTTCAGTGATCCTTGGCTTTCATCATGACCTGCTTTGCTATAACAATGCAGATTACAAACTCTCTTTTAAACAATAGTGGCCAGGCTTCTACCTAGCTCAACCAGGCCAGGCCTTTTAGAGTCAACCTGATAACTCCATCAGAAAGGCCATTTTATACTTTCCCATCTGCTTTAAAGATTTCTGCTGACAGCATATAAAGTTCAGAGAAAGGAAGATCATGTTTTATTATGCCATTTAATAATGCCATCAAAATATGTGTGCATCTGTTCAGAGTCTGGAAGAAATAGAGCCTCCAGGAAACCAAATTGTAGTTAATCAGTCCAACCATCAAAAAAACATTTGAGTGCCTACTATGTGTGAGAAGAAAGAACAATGAAAATCAGTCAGCAAGCTTAAAATACATTAAACTTTGCTCCCCTTTTCTACTCCTTTTAGCCACTTTCCCCAATAATTAGTGTTAGCAGAAAGAATATGAATGTATTTGTAAGATAGAAGTTTAATTCCTTTTTTATGAAAGTCTTATTGATGCTCTTTTCTTATTGATGCATCACTGTCCCCTTCTATTGACTCTACCTCCCCTCATAATCCTCTTTTTTAAGCCAATAAGTACAGTTGAGCAAAGCAGTCAACATATTTAAATTGTATACCTCATTCCTCACCCCTAGTTCACCACTCCACTGCTTAGAGGTGTGAAGCATGTCATCATCATCTGTCCAAATGTTCAGAAAATAGAAGGGAATAGAGTCTGTAAAGTGTAAACCAATGAGTTTGACTTTAACTCCTGAAACTATTCTAGAATGTACTATTTTTAATTATTTCATTTTACTTTTTGTTAATTACTCATTTTCTCCTCCTTTCCCCCCACACCAGGAAAAAACCAAAACCAAAAATCTTGTAATATCTATGCAAACAAACCAAATTCTCACATCATCATTGTCTAAAAATGTATGGCTCATTCTGTATCCTGAGTTCATCACCTCTCTGCTGGGAGGTGCATAGCAGGCTTCATCATTAGTCCTCTAGAGTCATGATTGGTCAAATGCATTGGTCAGAGTTCTAAGTCTTTACTTCAGCTGAAACATAAGAAATTTTGCTCTATCCTATTGTTTTAATTGTGTGGATCTTTGTGTTTCAAGTTTCTTTTTTACATACAATATATTGTTAGATTCTGCTTTCTAATCCATTATGCTATCCACTTCTATTTTATGGGTGAGTTCATACCATCTACACTTAAAATTATGATTAGTAATTGTGTATTGCCCTCCATCTTGACTCTTGTCTTCCCACTGGACTCCATTGACTCTGGAGGAGAGAGTGAACCCTGGTGACTTTGTGAAGCTCTGCCTCACTTAAATCCAATTTATACACAAGTCATACTATCACCCTCATGATGTCATTGATTTTCTCCCAATTAAGGACAAACAACAACAACAATTTCCTTTCATCCTATTTTTTATGGATTTAACTTTTCTTTGTTGTCTCCCCCCTCTTTATAAAGGAAAAGAGGATGGTTAGAGAGGAGTGTGTTTAGCACAAGCACTCCAGGTTTAGCTTCTGCTCACCTGCCCCTCTTCCTTTTCCCTCCTCCAGAGCCCAATCACTTGTTCTTATCTTTCTTTTTCTTTCTTTCTTTCATTTAAATCAACCCCTCTATAAGATTCAATTTCCTTAGAGGTTTTTTAAATTAAATTTTATTTTATTTTCAGTTCCAAATTCTCTCTCTCTTCTGTCTTCTCTCTCTCTCTCTCTCTCTCTCTCTCTCTCTCTCTCTCTCTCTCTCTCCTCCTCACTTCCCCCTTAGAATTTCTTCCACTGAGGATCAATCCCTTCCTTACCCTAGCTCCCTTTTATTCTTTATTCTTCTTTTTCCCCTTTCCCTCCTGTTTCCCTGTTGAGTAAAATGTATTTCTATACCCAACAGTATTTGGATAGTCTTCCTTTGACCAGCTCAGAAGAGAGTAAGGTGCCACTGTTGCTTGCTTCACTCATATCTTCCTCCTTGTCTGTATAGTCTTCCATTTGTCCATCTCAATGATCAGAGAGAAATTCTCCCACCTTTGTTTTCCCTTCCTCCTCTAGTGTATACCTTTTCCCTTCTCTTTCCATTTTGTTTCTAAGATCATCTAAGCATAACAGAACTACTCGCAGACCTTCTCTCTTCTTAGAGTCCCCCTCCACTCCTGATGATGATAGGTTATGAGGGGACACATGTATCATCTCTCCTTGTTCAGTCTTGCATAGTTGTTTGCTCATGATTATGTTTCTCTTGGCTCTTATGTTTTCAAAGTTTCTACACAGCTCTTCTCTTCAGTAGCAACTAAGTGGCACAGTAGATAGAATGCTGGGCCTGGAAGCAGGAAGACCTAAGTTCAAATCCAGTTTTAGAAACTTACAGTGTGAAGCTGGGCAAGTCACTTAACCCCTGTCTGCCTCAGTTTCCTCAACTGTAAAATGGGACATTTTTGTTACACATATGCATGAGTCTCCTGGAAGCAGATCTCTAGCTTCTCCACACAGAAAGATGCCATCAGAGGCACTCTGTGCATCTTCCAGTCTCTGGATGAGTGTCTGTCCACGTGGTGCCTTGGAGATATATTAGAGTATGCATGGATATTTAGGAACTGATTCTGGTACGCTAACCACATGGTGAGGAAGATGCTCTCCGATTGACTGCAGAAGTGTTCAAAAAGCACTAAGGCCACCTCTGGAACTTGCTGGCACTAGTGCTATGTAGGAACTGAGGTAAGGGAGACACTAAGCTGGTGGAGGGGAGAGTGTCCCCCTTAGGTACTGGGTAGGGGGATGAGGGCTCGGAGATTGTTTATACTTTTTCTCTTGTTATATCTTCAAAGTAAACATCTTTTTGTAAAAACAAAATTAATCAATGTTACATGGCTAAATGGAAGTGGGATACTAATCGTCAGCTCCTAAGAGTAAGGGGAACACAACAGATGAGGGACTGAGCCAATGGCAGCAGAGATGAGACAACCTCCAAACCCCCAGGTTACCCCAACTTTGAAGAGCACTGAGAGTGAATCAGAGCACACTCGATACATACGTGTACATATGTATGTATGTATGTATGTATGTATGTATGTATACCATCTTATTGGCACATCAATATTCCATAATTTTTTCAACCATTTTCCAGTAGAAGGATACTAACATTATTCCCAGGGTTTTGCTACCATGAAAAGTGCTGCTATTAATATTTTGATATAGGTAAGGTCTTTCTTTCTGATTTTGTCCCATTTGGGGGTTTGCATCCAGCAGTGAGATCTCTGAATCAAAGAATACAAATATCTTAGTGACTTTTCTCGCATCATTCCAAACCACTTTCCAGAATGGCTAAACCAGTTTATAACTCCAACAATATATCAGTTCACTTATCTTCCTGGGGCCCCTCCAACATCGACTATTTTCATCTTTTGACCTCTGCCAATTTGATGAGTGTGCATTGTTTTGGTTTTTCACTTCTCATTATTAATGACTTCATACAATCTCTCATATGATTGTTTATTTTTTTGTTTTTGTTTTTGTTTTCGAGGGGGGAAAGGCAAGGCATTTGGGGTTAAGTGACTTGCCCAAGGTCACACAGCTAGGACATGTCAAGTGTCTGATGTTAGATTTGAACTCAGGTCCTCCTGATTCCAGGTCCAGTGTTCTATTCACTGCGCCACCTAGCTGCCCCTGTTGATTTTTTTTAAAAGGAAGATCCTATTTGACTTTCTCTAAGCACTTAATGTCTTTAGGAGGAAACTAGGTGTATGAACAGTTAATAAGATTCAAGGTCCTTAAAAATGGAAATGAAATAGGATCATCTTTTCCTACAAAGTTCATTTGGGTAACAGAAATGCTTGTATAATATAAATGCTAAGTATCTGAACATACACAGAAGGACACGTGTTAAATTTCTTTAATGATGATGATCTTACATCAATCTCACTAATAAGTTTCTCTAATAATTATTATACTTTTTCAATGTTGCCAACACCTGGGAGTATTACATGGTTATTAGGACAATATTCTTTTTATAGGCTATATTTTATAGGCTTTTTGTTAACTTATCAAGAAAGCCCAGGACACTGATTTTATTCTATAATCTTTCTTTTAAAAAAAAGTGTCTTGAGTTATGTCACATTTACAAACATATTGGTTCCAGCTTTGTCAATACCCTTCGAGCACACCAGTTTTCAGAGAAGTCTGTCCACTGAAATTGTTCCCAGCTCCCAGCACCTGTAATTATTATCACCATGCAGACTGACAAGTAGATCAATTTTTTGTTTATAGGTGGAAATACCCAGGAAATGAACAGTAATGTAAACTACTGCATATGATATGATTTCCCTCCCTTCTTTCTGCCATCCATCCAATATATATTTTAGACAAGTCCTTCCTTGGCTTCTATCAAAGTATCTTGCCTTGTTTGTCCCACTAATAATCTGACCAGTGCTTTGCTCTCATCTCTAAATCACTTATTAGTGATTTATTACAAACGATACTGTATATCAATTCAACAAATTAAACTTTCTTTGCCATCCCCTATGTTGAAATAAGTGAAATTCTACCCACAACATTTCACAACAACTTTCAGTTACATTGCTGTTATTTCATTGTATGGTGATTCACCAATTACTTTTCTTCTTGCAAAATTGAATAGGGAATACAAGGGGATTGTGTGCCCTCAGGAGTTATGGCACAAACCATTGCACCCCACTGCACTTTGGGTTCTCTCTACACTAAATCAGCCCCAGTTTGTTCCCTTTTGGTCCAGTTTTGCACCCTTTGGGTCCCATGTGACAAGTGACAGCACAGATCTCAGATAAAATAGTGTGTATATATGGGTGCATATATGTATATCTATACATAGGTGTAGGTACATGTACAAATATTGTATGTATGCACATGTGTATATACATATACATTTATATCATAAATGAATTTTGTAGAAGACTTTGATCCTATTTCATTTCCATTTTAAAGGAATCGAATCTTATTAATTGTTCATACTCTCAGTTCTTTCCTAAAGAGATGAAGTGCTTAGAAAAAGTCAAATAGAATCTTCCTTTTTAAAAAATCAACAGCCACGGGGCGACTAGGTGGCTGTGAATAGAGTACTGGCCCTGGAGTTAGGAGGATCTGAGTTCAAATTCGGCCTCAGACACTTAATATTTAACTAGCCGTGTGACCTGGGGCAAGTCGCTTAACCCCAATTGCCCTCCAAAAAGCAAAAAAAAAAAAAAAAAAAAAAAAAAAATCAACAGCCACCTGAAAGATTACTCCAAGTCATTAACAAGAGAAGTGAAAATCACATATATGAGTATATACGTGTAATATATGTATATACAAAAATTACTCGATGTTCCAAAAGGCTTAGTGCATTTTTAAAGGCTGAATGTAAGACAAGGGTGTCTTAAATCAGCTCCAAAGAGCCTATTGTTAAATTTCCTGCGTAAACAATTTCCATTTTGAACATTTACACCTCAGAATTCAGGCTTTATGCTTAAGAAAGCGACGGGGGAAATATTCAACTTAAAGATGAACCCTGGACACTCTTTTTCGAAGTGCCAGTTGTTAAAACATCTCCCAGCGCATGCACGTGTGTGTGTGTGTGTGTGGATGTGCGTTGTGTATGCATGCATGCACACGTGAATATGTGGTATACGTGTGTATATAAGGTACGGTTCCCTTGGTTGCTGAAAGGAACACTGACGGACTCAGCTTGAGAAGCAAACCCCTGGGATAAGAGGTACAGACTTATCCTGAGGACCTGATTGGAAACCTCGCCTCTTAGCCAGGCAGCGTGAGGACCTGTTTGAGAACAGAACGCTGAGACCTCGAGACGTCATTCGGCAGCTTATTTGCCTATGGCTCTTTTCAGGGTTCGAAGGCGGTAACTGACAGCCACAAATCAAATCACCGCTTGGGGACTGCGGCGAGGTTAGAGAGGGGTGGTCAGTCCTCCCAGACAGAAAAGTGGGTTTAGAAGGCCAGATTTGAAATCTCAGAAATCAGACAGCTGACAGGATAAAGGAAGAAGGCAGAAGGCAGGAGAAGAAAAGGAGAAAACAAAAAAAGGACAATGAAGACCAGAAAAACCTGACCAGGTGCTGTGTGATTGGAGGAGAGCGCCGCGACTGCGGCAATCTGATTGGAGGAAGTCATTGACCGGCTGCCGGGGCTCATTGCCCTCTAGCGCCATCTACAGCCTGAGAGAGGGGACGCTTCTCACAAGCACTTGGGCTGCATGTTAACTGCCCTCTCTAACCTTTAGACACCCCGACCGTCTTGCTGCTGATACCGTAGCTATACTAAATCCACTCTTTGCTAAAAGGATGAAATAACTTTAATTCTTCGGAAGCAGTACCTCTTCCAGGTCTTTCTTTCACGCAGAACCTCGGTTGAATATTCATTTTGAAATATGGACCTTGGTTATTCATGGAATAATTAATTAAAAAATTAAGCGTCAGTTAAGAAAATATTTTGTAGTTTCTTGTAAACAATTCAGCTTTCTCTCCTTTTCAACTCTGGGCTCAGCTTATTGTCCAACATTATATATACTATTCTATAGGTGGTCCATTCAGATGCCTGTTGGAATCTGGGTAACACATTTTTCATTTCTCTGAGTGGACCCCCTATAAGTGAGTGATTACAGATCTCTTCCAGAAGGCTCTGCAAGGTCTTGGGGCTTGATATAATTAATATAATGTCATCTGCAAAAGGGAGCATCTCACTATCCACAGGGAATCCTCCCTCGGGCCACACTTCTGTCCTGGATTGCCTCCATCATAATGGGAAATAGTATTAGTGAGCATTTTCTCTGGCTGTCTCCCATGCCTGAAATGCTGTCCCTGCTATGCTCTGCCTACTGATCTCCCCAGCTTCCTTTAAATCCCAACTAAAGCTCCATATTTTCCTGGAACTCTTCCCCAACCCTTCATAATTCAAAAAGCCTTCCCTCTGTTAAATATTTCCTATTTATCCCATATATAGCCTGCTTTGTATATAATTGTTTGCATGTTGTCTCCCTATTAGATTGCAGGCCCCTTGAGGGCAGGGACTATTTTTTGCCTCTTTTTGTATCCCTAATACTTAGCACAGTGGTAGGTGCTTAATAAATGTTTACAGATTGATTGATTGATTATGCCTTATCTGATGTTTATTATCAGAAGGTTATTAAATAGGATTGTTTCTTTTGTTTGGGAGCAACTAGGCAGCACAGTGGAGAGTGCTGGGCCTGGAATCAGGAAGATTCCTCTTCCTCACTTCAAATTTGACCTCAGACACTTACTAGCTGTGACACCCTGTGCAAGTCTCTTGACTCTGCCTCTGTTTTTTATTCTGAAAAATGAGCTGGAGAGGGAAATGGAATACTGTTGTGCTGTAAGAAGTGATGAGCAGTCAGACTTCAGAAAAACCTGGAAAAATTATGTGAATTGATGCTGAAGGAAGTGAGTAGAACCAGGAGAACATTACTGTACACAGTAACAGCAATATTGTGTGATGATCAACTATGAAAAGAACACTGTGCACAGTAACAACCTCGATCTTCGATGACTGATTTTGATAGACTTAGCCCTTCTCAGAAATGCAAGGACCTAAAACAATTCCAAAGGAATCATGGTTGAAAATGCCATCAACAAGGGGCAGCTAGGTGGCACAGTGAGTAAAGCACCGGCCCCGGAGTCAGGAGACCTGAGTTTGGTTCCAGCCTCAGACACTTCACACACACACACACACATACACACACACACACCAAGTAGCCATGTAACCTTGGGCAAGTTACTTAACCCCAATTGCCCTCCAAAAGGCAAAAAAAAATGCTATCAACATCCAGAGCAGAGAAAGAACTTTGGAATCTGAATGCAGAGCAAAGCAGAATACTTTCTTTTTTGTTTTGCTTTGTTTTTTCTTCTCATGATTTCTCCCATTTGTTATAATTCTTCTATACAACATGACTAATGTGAAAATATGTTTAATAGGAATGTATATGTAGAGCCTATATCAGAGTGCCTGCCATCTTGAGGACGGAAGGAGGAGGGAGGGGGAAATATTTAAAAATTATGGAAGTAAATGTTGAAAACTAAAAATAAATATTTTTTTTAAGTGAGGAAGAGAGAAGAATTAAAGGATACACCAAGGTGTGAGAGACTGGGCTAATGATGTTGTTACAGATAGACATAGTAAAGTCAGAAGGAAGAGTAGGTTTCAAAAAAAAGAGAATAAGCTTAGTTTCAGACGTGAACATGCCACCAGCACAAGTCAAGATTTCTTTTAGGCAGCCCTTGAGGAGTATCCTTAGAACCTAGGTCACACCTGGCAGGATGATGTTCTAAGAAGAGCCAAGGGGTCAGAAGGGCTTCTAGTCTAGGCTCTGCCACAAACTTGCTGGGCAACTTTGTGTATGTTTCTCTGGACATCAATTTCCTCAGAAAGAATTCAACTAGTTATGCTCTCTGACATTCCTTCCAAGTTTAATATTGTATGAGTCTAAGCAAAGGTAAGTATCTTCTTAGCACAAAGGAAGAATTATGGAGTATCATTGCCTCTAGACTTTAATTTTATGCAAATTAAAGCTACTCTGAGATATCACTTCATACCCATCAGATTAGAGGAGCTATGGGAAAACAGGTACACTAATGCACTGTTGGTGGAACTGTGAACTTGTCCAATGATTCTGGAAAGCACTGTGGAACTATGCTCAAATGGTTATTAAATTGTGCATACTCTTTGACATAGTGTTACTACTACAATGCTTTACCCCCAAAAAGATCAAAGAAAGAAGAAAAGGACCCACATGTACAAAAATATTTATGGTAGCTCTTTGTGACAGCAAAGAATTGGAAACTGAATGGATGCCCATCAATTGGGGAATGGCTGAAAAAGTTACAGTATGTTAATGTGATGAAACACTGTTACGCTGTAAATGATAAAGGGGATTCTTTAAGAAAAAACCTTAGAAGACTTGTATGTACTGATGCAAAACAAAGTGAGCAGAACAAAGAGAAAAATTTATACAATAAGAGTAATACTGAAAAGATAATCACATTTGGAAAACTAAGAAATTCTGATCAACACAGTGGCCAACCATAATCCCAAAGGACTCATGATGAAATGTGCTATCTACCTCCAGATAGAAAACTATTTATTATTTAGCACAGTTCCTGGCACATAGTAGGCATTTAATAAATGTTTATTGATTAATTGAAAAAAATGAATGTTGAAAATTATCTTTACATATAATTAGAAAAAATTAAATACTACTAAAAATTTTGAAAAGAAAGTGAATCTGGAATAGCGGGACAAAACAATATTGCTGTTACTGTAGAAGAAGAAAGAAAGAAAAGGAAAAAGTCAGAAAACCATGCTGATTGTTTCCATTGCCATTTTTTTTCTCAACTTGACCTCAATACAGCAAGATCATCCTTCTCCTCTTCACTAATCAATTCTGTATTCCACTCTCTATAGCACCTGTTCCAAACCTTATTTTTCTTCAAGCATTCCACAGCACTTTTCCAGCTCTCTGAAGGATTTCATAACTCACCTAATGTAATGCCAAGCAAAGGCAACTTCCCAAGGTTCAAAATGCCAACATAGGTGCTCTCCATTTTATTCAGTGACAAATTAAGAACAGAGAGAATCAAAATTTAACATCATTCAAAATACAGCATTTACTAAGTGTGATTCAATAATCTCCAAGTACTACCCCCAAGTGTGATTTAATCAAGTACTACTCCACCCCTGGACATTACATTCATTTAATCAATCACAAAGTCCCTCTTCTAAATACTACTCCGCCCCTAGGCTGTACCTTCATTTAGTCCATCACAAAGCCCCTCTTCTCAAATGGAGATTAGTTTCCAATCATAAGTAAAGTACATTCATTGGCTCAATCACAGAACACAAAAAGGTCAAAAGTTCCCCACCCTTGGATCACAATTGAATCTACCCCAGAGTTACAACAAGCTTAAGCACAGCATTTAATACCCAAATGGAGGTCTTTTCTTCATCTTGACAGGAGGCAAGTTCTCAGCAATCTTTGTTCCTGGGGAGACAAAGCTTAGCAAGGCCACAAGATACATTGCCAGTGTCTTCATTAAGTCATTCTCTGTCTGCAGAACAGTCCTAGGACCCCTGAAAACATTAGTAAAACCCCCTTCCAGGATTTCTGTAAACATACAACAAGAAAATCCTTCTTCAGGGCTTCTGAACCAACAGCAAGGTTCCCAGACCCCTGCAACAACAGCACTGTCCTTTACCAGTGGGCACAATTCACTCTCTGTCTGCAGAACAGTCTTAGGAGCTCTGAACCAACAGCAAAATTCCAAGACCTCTGCAACAACAGGACTGTGCTTCACCAGTGGACAAATCTGGCAAAACAACATCAAAACAGACAGACAAAGTACCAGCATAACAGCCATGTCTCCTCAGTCTTTGGCAGCTCTCAAAAGTCCTGGGCAATTCAAAGTGGCCCTCAGCAATCCTCTCAGTCTCTCTCTGCCTCCAAAGGTGCTGCTTCCAAAAAGTTCTTCTGCCTCTCTCTTTTCTTGTGTCTCTCTAAATTTACGTCACCAGCTCCTCCCAGTTCAGCCCTCTCTTTTCATGTCAACAAGTCCATCCCACAAGTGGGATTCACAAGCTCTGGGTTTTAACACAATCAAACCAAAATAAAGCCAATACAGGGGGATCTTTAAATTCCGTTACTATTACACCAAATAATCAAGGCCACTGACCAAGTATGCCCTCTTCTTTCCTCCACCTTATCTCACATCACTCCAGCCTGTAGGGTGACCTCATAAGTTCAAGAACTCTGCAAGTCCCGGGTCCATCAGTTAGAGGTAAGTGGAAGCCAAAGAAGTCCCCTTATCAGAGAAAATGAGCACCAAAAAGAGACAGAAATCAAGCCTAGCTGGTCAGCAGACTTTGAGATGACAGTGCAGAGGCAAGGTGAAATTAACAGTGACTATAGTCATGACAATAGTCCCCAAACTGCTTTATATTCCTTATGAGTTTTAACCATCAACCTCCTAAGGAAATACAGCAATACTAAGAAGTTAACAATGCTTTTTCTTTCTGTCAATACATGCTTATGTTTTATGTTTAGCATTTGTGTGTGTATGAGTGTGTAGGAAATAAATACCTCTCCCAGATTGTACATTGAGTTTTCTACTCCTCTCTTTTGGGGAGACACTACATAGTATCTCAGACTTAAACTTTAAGAAAATTGTCCCCAAAATAGTGGAGTGGGTATGTAAAAAGTTATCATCACCTTTCTCATTAGGAGTTAGGCTCCTCCAGGACCGAACCTAGTCCAGCCACCATATATATGGGGTCAGAGTTGAGAAGAGCTTGTCTTAGGGAAGAATTAGTAACACAGCCAGTAGGTGCCAGAGTTTCTTTCATTGACTGCAAGATCATGTCTCCAATTACAAGCCATGGCACTAGCCTTTGGACTGGCATCTTTTTATTTCATGGTAATGTTTGCTGTTCATTTTAGTCTAATTTCTCTAATAGAACAAAGGTAGGGATCACACAGTGACTCTGTCTGACTTATCCCTCACTAGGATTACCCAGGGCTTTTCCTTCCCCTTCCTGTATCCTCCTGCCCCTGATATCCCCAGAGATGACTCCTAGAAAGTGGAAAATATAACTTACACACTTTGTATTCTGCATTATTCCTAACACAGCACCTTGTCTATGAAAGACCTTCAATAAATTACCTAATAAGGGAATGAATGCATGCTAGATCAAAGAATAAAATCTCTGAAGGAAACACAGATTCCAGAGTAAGAGACAGCATCCATTTTCCTGGCTTATCCCATTTCCAAGGCACCCTATCTTCAATCTGTAGCTTCCCTTATGAGACCAGCTCCTGTACTAAAACTTAGTGCAGTCACACTAACTTCATTATTCATTTCTACACTCAAAATACACACACACACACACACACACACACACACACACACACACACCAATTCATTTTATTCTCCTGCCAAAACACCTTTGTACTGGCAAACTTCTCAACTTCTACCAACCCTGGAGGATGTGAACCAGTGACCTCAAGATGAAAGGCTCCATTTCCTATTACCAAATTCTTTAAGCCACGTAAGTTTCCAACAGCAGGTTTCAATTGTTTCCAAATATCAGTAGGTACTATTATTATTGGACACATTTTTCTTTTTTCCTTTAGGATATTTGTAGGGGTTATCTCCTATTCCAAATGGTAATTATCTGGCATATCACTGTCTTGTTTTATTAATAATAGTTTAATGTTGCATCTTAGTTTCTTTAATGCTCTTAATATAGCTCATTTCTTCCTTGATCCAAGCTGGTAAAGTAGGTTGTACAACTATTATTATCTCCATTTTTACAGATGAGAAAAATGAGGTACAGAGAGGAAAAGTGACTTGTACAAAGCAGAATAAGAATTAAATTTTAAAAATATTTCTTGGGCTCATGCAATGTGCATGCTATGTGCTTCAGGTTATAACAATAAAATATAGTCATTGACCTCAAGGATCTTCTAATCATTCATTTATTCAAAACCATAACAGGCAATGGAAACAGATCCAGAGAACACTAGCACCAAGGATGCTATGACTATTTTTTCTACCTCTTTCTAAACAAGACTACTCCCTCATCTCACTAAAGATTCAACCTCTTAGTTAACCTGTTGTACCCAGTAATGTTTTGTTTTGTTTTGTTTGCTTTGCTTTTTGGAGGGGGGAGGGTAGGGCAATTGGGGTTAAGTGACTTGCCCAAGGTCACATGACTAGTTTTTGTGTTGTGTCTGAGGCAGGATTTGAACTGGTGCTCTATTCACTGCGCCACCTAGCCTTCCCATGTACTCAGTATTATTAATAGGGTTGTCCATCTATTGTCTATCACCCTTTACATGTGACTTCCCCCTCCTCTTTACTCAATAAGTTACCTCCATGGAATTTGCCACCCGGGATCTTCTGAAGAGATCTTTATCCTTTACAAAGATGGCACTACAGAGGTTGATTCCATATATGCTTCTTTACATTGTCCATCAGGTGACCATAACTTCCTGCTCTTTGTCCTTTCTTTGTTTTCTAATATTTTTATTTAGCGTTCTGAATCTCAAATTCTATCTTTCCCTCCCTCCTCTCCCTCCTCCCTCCTTGAAATGGCATGCAATCAGATGTAGATTATACATGTGAAATTATGTAAAACATTTCCATGTTATTCACTTTGTACAAGAAGCCTTGAATAAAAGTCTGATCACAAAGAGTTAGACACATACATAGATTAGGTGGAAAGTAAACTTGGAGCAAAAGGCAGCAGATGGGTTGGAGGTGGGAGGGGGACCGCCTCCTTTAAGAAGTGAGATTTGAAATGAGTCTTGTGGTGGTAACAAGGGAGAACATTCTAGGTGTGGGGAACAGCCAGTGAAAAGACATGTTTTCAGGAGATAAAGTGTGGTAAGGGACAAGAAGGCATGTGTTGCTGGATTGTTGTTGTTTCCTCTTTCAAAGAAGGCCAGTGACATCACAGCACGACTTTGTGTGAATTGGATTTAAGCGAGGCAGATTTGCACAAAGTCGTCAGCCTCACTGTCTCCTAGAGTCATCAAAGTCTAGTGGTAAGACAAAAATCAGTGGATGATGTTGGTGGCTTTGATGTCTGCTCATGCGCTCCGTGTTTCATGGTGCCTGCTTTTGTCTGCCATCTTGGCCATGGAACAAATTGTCCTCACAGCCTATTCCACTGGAGGGGGGGGGTCTTCAAATGCTTGGGGGAGACATCCTACAAAGTCACCAATGGGTGATTAAGTAACCTGTCAGTTACCCTCAACCTGGTTTAGCCTGCCTGTTGAGATGGTTTTCTTGGGGTGTAGCTGTTGTACAAGCTGCAACTTCTTGGAGCCACAAGTGTGAGTTGGATGACTGGTTGGACATCAAAGGTGAATGAGCAGCCCTGAAAAGGGCTCAATAAGTTCTCATACCAAAAGTGCTAGAAGTGTAAAGAAGATTAGAAAGATAGATAGGGGCAAAGTTGTAAAAGGTCATAATAAAGGAAAAGGCAAAAAAGGTGAAAAAAAGTTGATTTTGAATTTTATCTTGAAGATAAGAGGGAGTTCCTGGAGTTTATTGAATAGGGAGTGGTGATGTGGTATGAACTGTATTAAGGAAAATCACTTTAGCAGCTGAGCAAAAGATGGATTAGAGGGGGAGAAATTTAAGACAAGTAGACCAACCAGAAGACCATGCCAAGTGATGAGTCTCCATCAGGCTGGTGGCTGTGTGAAAGGAGAAGAGGAAACAAAAAACGTGTTGTAAAGGGAGAAATGATAGTATTTCACAGTCACAATCAATCACATAGTTGGGTGTGGTGAGCAAAGCTTGGGGGAACCCTGCTGTCCTGCAGCAGGACTGAGAAAGTGTCACTGACCCAGAGGTTGCTGGTGAATGCATAAAAGAGAGGCAGGACTCTCAGAGCAGTGAATGTAGAGAGTCAATCTTTATTCACGCAGGCACCAGCTGCAGACATTGCACGCTTCTATGTTCCCAGGCCCTGGGTGTATTTGCCATGTTTTTCTCAAGGACCTAATCCTCAAAAGTGTCTGTGCACTTTTTCTGGAACGGATCCAGACCCATGAGCAGACTAAACTCCTGAGAGGGCTTGTTCAGCCATCAGGATCGGAGTCCCACTGGCCTGTGGTCCTCAACAGTTGGGGTGAATGAAAGTGAAAAGTGGATAATACTGAGGTTATGTGCTCGAGTGACTAGGAGTTTGGTGGGATTCTTAAAAGTTATAAGGAAGATTGGAAGAGGGGAGGATTTGGGGGGAGAAGGAAAATAATGAATTCTGCTTCAGACATGTTGAATTTGAGATGTTTTTAGGATATCCAATTTAAGATTTCCAAGAGGCAGCTGGTCATAAGAGAGTGGAAGTCAGGAGAAAGATTAGGACTGGATCAATAGATTTGGGAATCATCTGCATAGAAATAATAATTGAATGTATGGTTGCTGCTGAGATCACCAAATGGGATAACACAAAATAATGGTTCTCAACATGCCGTCTAGGGACCACTGGGGGATCCTGAGACCCTTTCAGGGTGTCCATGAGGTCAAAACAAATTTTATAATAATACTACAATATTATTCTTCCTAACATGGTAAATATTGATAGATATAATCATATAAACAAAAACTCTTTTTTCACTTAAAAAAAACTTATTTATTTACTTTTAGTTTACAACATTCGGTTCCACAATGCCTTGAGTTTCAAATTTTCTCCCCCTCCCTCTCCTCTCCCCTTCCCCCCTATGGCAGCATGCAGTCAAATATGGGATCTACAAATACCTTCACATTAAACATTAGGTTGTAGAGGGAAGTGTAATCAGTCTTTTACAATGCATCTACTATGTTATTGTTTTGCATTAGCCACACATGTGCAACCTATACTGAATTGTGTATCTTCCCAGTAGGGGTGGGTGATGGGAAAGGACAGGAATGAATCTGGAACTGAAAGTTTTGAAATCAAATATTCAAATATGTATATGTGTGTGTGTGTGTGTATATATATTATTATTTATACCATCTTACATGTAATTGGGAAATGGGATGTGCAGGCACTGAGGCATAGAGATCCACTGGAATAGTGCAAAGGGGTATGGGGGAAAAAGTGGGAGAGAGCAGATTGGAGGAGGGGATATCCTGTGGGACTGCTATTTTGGGGCGGTGGGTGGGGGAGAAATGGGGAGAAAATTTGTAACTCAAAATCTGGCGGAAACAGATGATGTATGTAAATCAGAAGTTAATAAAACATTTAAAAAATATACCAAAAAAACCATTAGGTTGTAAAGAAAGATTATAACCAATGGAGTGAACAATGAAAAAGAGGAAATAAAAAAAAAAAGAGAGAGAGCAAGTAGTTTGTTTTAGTCTGCATTCAGACTCGGTAGTTCTTTCTCTGGATGTAGACATCTCTCTCCATCATGAATCTTTTGGAGTTGTCTTATAACCCTGCATTGCTGAGAAGAGTCCAGTCTATCAAAGTTGGTCGTCACGCATACATTGTGTCTGTGATTGTGTACAAATTTCTTCTGGTTCTGCTCTTCTCACTCAACATCAGTTCATACAAGTCTCTTCAAGTTATTGTGAAGTCCATCTGCTCCTCATTTCTTATAGCACAATAGTATTCCTTTACATTCATATACTATAACTTGTTTAGCCATTCCCCAATTGATGGGCATCTCCTTGATTTCCAATTCTTTGCCACCACAAATAGAGCTGCTATAAATATTTCTGTACATACGGGTCTTCTTCCCACTTCTATGATCTCTTTGGGATTGTAAGGGTTATGGGATTTAAAGATCTCCCATGCCCCATGGACGTGCTGACATAGCAGAGCAAGAGAAAGTGAAAAGCCGAGCTAATGGTCCTGCGGTTGGCAGTTGGTGGCGGTTGCCTTTTTTTTTTGAGTTAGGACTCCGGCTGAGCACTGCCAGGGGCCGGAGCTGCTGGGAGCGCTCTTCCAGGACGCTGGGTGGTTGCTGTGAGTGGGGAGAGGAGGACCTTTGCCTGAGGTAGCCTGTTCTGTTTTAAAGGCTTGAAAATGTGGGTACTTTCTACTTTATCTACCTGTGCCAATGTCATAACTATTCTGATGGCTTTCACTTTCTGGTTTTGGGACTCAGTCTTTTGGTATCTTAATAAATTTTCTAGTTTATTTCCCCAAATGGCAAACCTGACGTATTTTGTGATGGATAATTATATCAGCATATTTATAATCTCTATAGGCATTGTGAATATGGCATTGCTGATACAGGGATACAACCCTAGAAGTGGTATTGCTGGGTCAAAGAGTATGCACTTATTTATAGCCTTTTGGACATATAAACAAAAATTCTTTAGGTTGATCAATAATTTTAAGGGTGTAAAGGAGTCCTGAACCCAAAAAGTTTAAGAATCACTACTGTATCAGACATTATCAGTAATCAGAGGTATCAGACAAGTAAGAGACTTGGAGAAAGCAATGTCATGAAAACCCAGAGGGGAGAGAATATCCTGGAGGAGAGAATGACCAATGGTATCAAAGACTGCAGAAAGGCCAAAAAAAGATACAGACTGAAAAAAATGCCATTTAGGGGTGGCCAGGTGGCACAGTGAATAGAGCACCATCCCTGGAGTTAAGAGGACCTGAGTTCAAATTTGACCTCAGACACTTAACATTTACTAGCCATGTGACCTTGGGCAAGTCATTTAACCCCAACTGCCCCTCCAAAAAAGGCAAAAAAAAATTTTTTTTTAAATTTTTAAGAAAAAATGCCATTTGATTCAGCAATTAAGAGATCATTTGTAATTTTGGAGAGGAGTTTCAGTTGAATGATGAGGTTGGAAGCTAGACTGCACAGGGATTGGAATCTAGGAATAGGAGGCAACGAATGCAGACAGTCTTCACCAGTACAGTCACAAAAGGAAGGAGAGATATAGAATGATAACCAGCAAGGATATTTGAATCAAATGAGGGGTTTTTAAGGATGGGGGAGACATGATTGTGTTTGTAGGCAACAGAAAAGTAACCAGTAGATAAGGAGACACTGAAAATAAAGAGAGAGAGAGGTTGATGTGTTGGAGAAGACAGGACAGGATGGGATCAAGGATGAATAGAGAAGTTTTTTACCTTGGCAAAGATAAGGGCTGCATCTTCTGAGAGAGAAATGTGAAGGAAGAGATAATGGAGGAAGACGTCTGAGTCATATGAGATGAGGAAGAGAGGAGGGGAAGATCTCAGCAAATAACATCAATTTTTTCAGTGAAATGTGAAGTATGTGTATTTATCAGTGAAATGACTTGAAATTGAAATTAAGGTAAACTGAGGCAGAAAGTTCAAGCATTATCAGTTATTTTAGTAGAACATGAATCTACTAACAAATTGGGTGAATTGTTCTCAGATGAGAGGATAGAAGATGCCTTGGGAGGTTTAAGGAGGGATGAAAATATTTGGAATTGCCACTGTGGTGGGTGGGAGACTAAATTCATTAGGGATAAATGGATTGCCTTGCTATTGTGAGGGCCCAGTTAAGATTGTACAAAAATACATTTTTATTTTAGTGGACCTAATCAGCACAATTTGTCACTTCCTCCAGTCCTGTAAATCAGATAGAGTGGGATGTTGAAAAGTTCCTTTAAATATCCAAACCTTCTCCTGGAAACAAGGGCTCAACTTTTTAAACACCAATATTTGACTAGTATTGGTGTTTGATAGGTAGCAAAACATGGAATACAATAACCTCAATAATTAAAAATAGATATCACTCCAACAAAATTAAAATTATGCCACTCCCCAAATTAACTTATAGATGTAGTGCTATACATTTCAGACGATCAAGGAGAAATTTTAAAGAGCTAAACAAAATAGCAACAAAATTCATTTGGAGGAATCAAAGATTTAGGAACTCAAGGGAAATAATGAAAAAAGTAGGAATTAAGGGGAATAGTACTTCCAGACCTATAATTATGCTATAAAGCAGTAATTATCCAAGACCATTTTGGTTCTGGTTGGGTGTGAACTTTGTGAGACTAATGCTATGTTGGAACTGAACTAAGTTTGAACTTATGCTCCCTAGAGACCAAGGTGGGATAGAGGAGTGTGGCCCTGAGGTGTTGGAGGGAAATGATTGTACTTTTTAAAATTCTCTATCTTCAAAGTAAATATCCCTTTGTGAGGAAGAGAAAGGGGAGAGAAAGAGGAGGGAAAGGAGAATTAAAGGATGGGTAGCCATTGATGGGCGTGTGATCTCTGTCTTTGGAGAGAACTCCTAAATCATTGAGATTTCAGAGTCTTTTGATTATTATTAGACTCTTTTCTAAGTGCCTCGCACAGTGTCAAGTACCTAGAAGGCATTTTAAAAAATAGTTGATTGACTGATATGGTATAATTTTCCTCCACCCAGGTCACCCTCTCTAAGATACACTCCAGTTTATCAATGTCCTTTTTAAAATATGCCAAAAAATAATAAACTATGCTTCCAAGAACTAAACCCAGCATTCCAGATCTGATCTGACCACGGCACAGTGTAGCAAAGACTATTCCTTCCCTTTTTCTGGATACTTCACTTCTATGAATGCAACCTCAGCTTAGATTTTAAAGTTTCAAGTGGAGATTGGGGATCACCATAAAATTCTAAATTTGGTTACCATAAAAATATTGTTGAAAAGTCTGCAGATTGAAATGGGAGAGAGAAGCATATGGAAGAACAAATGTGTGTAAATAGGCAGCCTTCTCTGCAGATACATACAGGATAAACACTGTCCACATTCAACAGAACAGACACAGAACTCCCACAGCCAGACTCACACATGCACAGTTGCCAAGACAAATAGCATTTCAGCTGGACTAAATGGTGCTGCTATTTTTAAAAAGTTTGTCACCTTTTTCTTGAACCCAGAACTCCTACCACTGAGATGCTTTGAGCCTTGGAAGAGAGGTGACTTGGATAAGTGGCATAAACAAACATAGCGGCTTTACCATGCATAGTATTCTGCTGGTGAAAAGGCAGTTAGTTAGTGATGCTTGCAGGATGATGAGGTTTCCCACTAATAAGTTTCTTGGGACCTGATGAAAAAGTCAGAGAACTCTTCTGGTAGTGCAGCTAGGTGAGAAACAAGATATTACCAGCTGAGCTCCCCCCTTAAATGGGGGTTTGGGAGTTCATGGCTCCACCCCCCAATTAGAGGGACAGAGGGGGTGGTGGGTGGTGATCAGGTAAGTGCCAAGGCTGCAGAAAAAAAGGGGAAAATGGAAGAAAAAAGAAGAGGCATTAATAAAAGGATTGGAAACCATGCCATAAAATGTCCTAATTTTTAAGACTTGAAAAGGACGTTGGACGTTATCTAACCCAACTCTCACTTACTAGACAAAGAGTATGAGCCTCAAGGTGATTCGATGTGATGTGCCCAAGGTCACACTCATGGTCATTAGCAGAAATAAGCTTCAAATCCAGGTTGTCTGACTCAAAATCAATGCTTTTCCACTACTCTGCTTCCTTTGTTTCTTCTCTCATTCGTTCTTTTGCTTGTTCTCCCAATGCCACTTTGTCACCTCCCACCTCTAATCATCTCTAAGTCTCACTGTCCTCAAGAATAACTAACTTGGGTGGTATATGAATGTAATGGAATACTATTGTGCCATAAGAAACGAGGAGCAGACAGACTTCATATTTACCTGGAGAGGCTTATAGGAAATGATGCTGAGTGAGAAGAGCAGAACCAGGAGAAATTTGTACACAATTACAGACACAACATATGTGTGACAACTAACTTTGATAGACTGGACTCTTCTCACCAATGCAGGGTTATAAGACAACTCCAGAAGTCTCATGATGGAGAGAGATGTCTACATCCAGAGAAAGAACTAGAAAGAACTGAGTTTGAATCCAGACTGAAGCAAACTACCTGCTCTCTTTCTTTTTCTTGTTTGGTTTTGTTTCCTCTCTCCCATTGCTCAATCCATGTTACAATCCTTTATAACCTGAATAATGTCTAATGTGAAAGTATTTGCAGATCCTATACTTGACTGCATGCCGCCATGAGGGGGTGGGAGAGAAAATTTGAAACTCAAGGGATTGTGTAACTGAATCTTGTAAACTAAAAGTAAAGAAACAAATTAATAAAGACAAAAAAAAGAATAACTAACTTGGAGTCCTGGGAAGGTATCAAAGTGAGTGTTTTCTGTTCAGCAAAACTCCCAATACCACCCCAAAACAATGGGAAATACACCATGGTAATTAAAAGAAGAAACACTCCTATCCAAGGGGTGGAGAAATCTTTTGAAATAACAGCAAAGGGATGTATAAAGGACCGACACCCCCTAACAAAGCCCAGATTGGGCATGGCCAACCTCAAGTCTTGAGATACATATTCTGTGGTGACCTCAACCTGTTACCTCTTGTCAATGACCCAGTATGACTCACACACAACCCTTACTGAACCAGCCCAACAATGGCGAAAATGGTTAACTGGGGCAGAGGAAGAGACCTAGCTATAGGAAGCTAGCCAGAGCAGAAAATACTTCCCAAAGGGGGAATATATAAAATCTACCTGTGTTAATGTCTCTGGAGTTTCCATGAGGTGAATTTCAGCCAGACTCCTCCTCTTTAAACTCAATGCAAGTAAATCATGGAAGAGGTTCAGTTGTCATGGTTAGAACCCAAGAAAAAAGGGCAGTGGGAGAGTGGAGAAAGATCAAAGAAAGAGGAACCCTGAAAGAACTATCTGAAGAAGAGAAGAAAGGGTAGAAGGCAAGAAGGCACAGAAAGGAAGGGTAGGAAAGACCACCCTCAAACAAATAAACCAACTACCTATCAAACACCAATACAAGTCAAATATTGGTGCTAAAAAAGCTGAGCCCTTCTTTCCATGTTTCATAAGACAAAAGGAAAAATGAACAAGCAATCTAAAAAACATAGCACAATGTATAAATATTGCAGAAAAGGAGAGTGATTTGAATATACCCCCACAGTGCAAAAGAAATTAGGGCAATAAATTTTCCAAAACCCTCAGAAATAATAGAAGAGGAGGAGGGAACTCTGGAATGATTCAGATGAAAAATTAAAGCTTTAAAGAATAAAGAAGAATGGAAATTGGGGTAGTATTTAGAGTAGACATTATAGCTATTAAAGAAAATATGGAACAATACGAAATAAGCAAATACCAGCTTTTTTTTTTTTTAAGTTGGACATGATTTCATTGGTATAGGGAATTCTGGGTAAGGAAATTCCCTCTGGCAATACAAATTTGCAACTGTTCTGCCAATTGGTCTTATGAGAGTTGCCAGAGTCACTAAGAAATTGTGATTTGCCTGGGGTCACACAGCCGATGTGTCTTGAAGGCAATGTAAGTCTTGAATCTGTTTCTTCTTGTGTCCCAGGCTTATGAGAGAAAATTTCCATAAAACAGGATAATCTGAAAAAGAGAATGACAGATTTGGAACTTTTCCTCATCAATGGAAGAATAAATAAAGGTTCCCTGATTTCTGTAGTTTCTGAGGTAGATAACATGATACTGTTTTTATTGCTTATTTTTTTTTTCCTCTAAAGACCTCAAATCAACAAGACCCAAGACCACCTCTTCCTTTCTTTCCAATGGGAACATGATTTGGGGAAAAGGTCCTTTGTTTGAACTGACATAATTAGAGGCAATTAACTCCTTGTTACAAGGTGTTATGTAATGGTGTTTAAAAAAAAGCCACCAATATACACTCAAGAGTCTTGAAGACTGATTGTAAAATTCTAGGGCCACTTGTCTCCACCATACTTAATAGCATTTAAATTCTAAATTATGCCAAAGGACAAAAACAAAAAACATGACAGTATCATTCCTTTCTTAAGCAATTATCATGTCAATAAAATGCAAAACAGTTCATTTATAAGCATTTTCAGTGGACAATGGAAGGGCCAGATTCATCATACTCCAGTTTGCTGATCTGTTGGAAGTGGTCACGATGGAGCTTCTAATACAGAGTACTTGAACTGGGGGGGGGGGGAGGAGGGAGGGAGGCACGCAATTATATGAATTTCCATTGTTCCATATGGAAAGTTTCTTCTACATCTTGTCAGCCTTGCTAGGATACATTATAGTCCCGCGAAACATGGAATCGTCACATAGATTTTTACCACCTTTCATAAATGAGTTGAAGATAATTTCATGTTTACCAAAGGATTCCACACCTAAGAAAGATGATTGGAAGAGAGATGCTGGGCATTTGAGAAGTGGCCCCAAATCCATGGCAACATAACACAGATCTTCCTTGATGTCATGCACAGCTTCCATCTCAGCTACGGTAGTGAAGCAGTCACCTCTCCTTGATCAAGATCTTCATGAGATCAAGTGACAATAGCTGGACAGATTGAGTGGGGAATGGCATGGGGAAGAGAATGCCTTCATAGATGTTCATAGTGTGGGTTATGAGATCCATCACAATACCAGTAGTACAACCAGAGACAAAGAGGGACAGCAGTCTGAATGGCAATATGTGTAGCTTAAACACGATTTCCTTGGCACACTGAACCAGAAAACAACAAAGGGTCAGGATATAGAAAGTATAAGGGATGAGGAATATGTTGCAAAACAACAATAAAAACAATTTTTCCTGAACTATAAAAGTTAAATTAAATATCAGAGGCCAATAGTCAAGGGTATTTTTTTTTTTGAGAAAACCTATTCCTTGTCAAATGTTCGCTGAAATACTTTTGAGTTATAAAACTTGCTCTCTAGTGGTTAACAGGACAAGTAAATGATCATTCCAAATAATTTGTAGGCACATTACCTAAAATTCTTGGGCAAGTGTTTCAGTTCAGCAAGTATTAGTTGTGTCCTGCCCTCAAAGAAGTTCCTTATTTGTGTACACTATAATTAGTTTATAGGACAATAATAATCATGTGTTTTTTTTATAAGACCTACCTGTGATTTTATCAGTATAGTGAGCTCCTAGTAAGGACATTTTTCTACTGAGGAAGTTCTTATTGATTTGTGTTAGAAACTTGCCTGGAGCCCTTAAGAGTAAGAGTCTTGCCTAGGATCACAAAGCCTGTGAATGTCAGAGAAGACACTTGAAACCAGGTTTTCCTCACTCTGGGCCCAACTCTACCCACTGAGCCAGGTGATAAAAATTCAGTGCTTTAAGGTTTTCAAAGAATGTTACGCACATTTCATTTGATCCTCATAACCTTTGGCAGGGGCAGTGCAAGTGCTTTTCATGCCCATTTTACAGATGAAGAAACTGCAGCAGCTCAGAAAAGGGAAAGTGAGTTCCCAGAGCCACACAAAGCAGCTGAGGCAGTATCTGAATGAATGTTGCTGACTCAGGGTACCAGTGTCCTTCCCACTAAAAATTATGCTTTATATATACTTATATAGGTACATACGTCTCTATGATTGAAATGTAAGCAACTTAAGGGTAAGGACCATATAACCTTTATCCTTATATTCCTAGCACTAAGTCGCTCAGTCATTCCTGACTCTTTATAATACCCTTTATCGGTTTTTCCTGACAGATACTGAAGTGGTTTTGCCATTTCCTTTTGAAAGGTGCTCACTTTACAGCTGAAGAAACTGAGGTAAATAGGGTTAAGTGATTTGCCCAGGGTCACAAAGCTAGTCAGCATCTGGGGTCGAACTTGAACTCAGGAAGGTGAGTCTTCCTGACTCCAAACCCCACTAGGTTAGGCAAGAGTATCTATGCTCTCTGTTCCTGCACTAAATTAAAGCCATACAAAAAGTCATAAAATATTTCAGCATGGCAAATAAAACCAAACTCATCACTGCAAATAATTCTATGACTAGGAAAAGAGACTAGACCTATAATTTCACTGGGATATGTTCTGGATGAGAGAAATCCCTCCAGCAATAAAGATTGGCACCTCCTCTGCAGTTGATAGTGTTAGGTGCCCAGATCATAGAACTTGTATTTGTCAAAAACATGCTTTATAACTTACACTTCCCTTTTTTCTTTCTTTTTAAAGTCCCTGCCAATAAAGAGAATGGAATCCGGATCCTATCTGTGGAAGCACAAGCAAAAGAACAGAATTCCGGTTAGGTCCAGGTTGGATTAGATGACGTCTGAGGTGCCTCCTGAGTCAGATTTTATGACTGTGACAGAACCTGTCGAGTGTGTTGGAAGGGTGGGGGAAAACTTATTAAGGCCTCTATTTGGCCCTAAATGTTCCCTCGATGCTCTTCTCCTTCAGAGCTATGAGAGAAATGCAAAACTCCCAAGTTACAAATTGCTATACAGATCAATTCAACAAACATCTAAGTTCCACGTGCAAATCACTGATAGAAAATAGCAGTGTCTGATTTCTGGACCCCTCTCAAACTCTCCAAAACCAAAAATTTTCCTCCCTAAGCAACAAGCATTGCCTTTTCTAGTGCCAAACATAAATGTTCCAAGTTCCTCCAGCCTTCCTCCTTCTAAACATTCTATTCCCCAGGAAACATGAGAAGTTGCAGGAGTATCTGCCCTAGCAGAGATTGCTTCATTTTGATCTCTGTATCCTTAAGGCCCAGTACAGCACTTGTGCACAGTACTGTGTCTAAGCAATGACTTGTTAATAGGTCAGATTCATTTTGCATGGTGGCAGCACCTTCCTCTACTGTGTTCATGGCTCCTTCTATGTGAAAAACTGAAGTGCTCTAACAGAACTGCCATCCTAGATAACTACAAGTGTTATCCTCACAAAATTGTGAAACAGGCAACCATCCTCATTTTACAAGTGGCTCAGAGGCTTAAGCTGACACAGAGTGATGTATCAGGGACCTGAACACAGTTCTGTCTTCAGCCTCACTGCACCATGTGAGGCACTCAATTTCAATTAAAACATATATAATAAGACTTCGAAAAATTCTCTTTATTAGAACATATTTGCCATTTTTAAAATTTAGAAAATAAGGTTGCCGTACAAAAGAGATTTACAAAATTAATTTCTTGTTCTATCTTCAGTGCATGTAATGTTCAAGTATAGGAGAGGCAATGTGCTATCGTAGACGGGGCTGACTTGAAGTCAGGAAGATCCATGTCTGAATCCTGTCTCAGACACTCCCGTTGGCAGTGGCCTCAGTTACCTCATCTGTAAAAGATGAGGGTTCGGGTAAGATGGCGGACAGGTTCAACAATAAAGAGAAAGACAGGACCGAAGGCACTGGTACTCAAGGCTAAGGCCATGACCTCTTTGCTCAGTATCTGGCCACTTAGTCCTGTAAAGGTGGAAGCAGGATATTTATCAAATGCTGCCAAAGAGTCAGAAATCATTTGATTTATGTATTACCAAAGATTGTAGCCAGTAGACATCTGATAGGAAGATGGTAGGAATGAAAATGACTGGAAGAAGCTGCAGCTTCAAACATAAAAAGCAGCACCTTATAATTAGCCTGCTTAGTTGCTAATGATCCCACTTCTAAGACCAGTGCCCACTTTACCAAACAAATCCCCTAACTGTTCTAAAAGTCCAAACAGATTATGTTATGTTTCCATTAGAATTTTAGATCCAGTCCATCTCTCCTCTCTAGCCTGAGAAGTAAAACAAAAGCCTCCAGTAGCCTTGGTCTGCTTTACATCGGAGTCATTACTGATCTATGTATTTATCTCAATATGCTCTTTGTAGCCCCAGGCATCGATCTTGTGTACCTTTATGACGTGCTTACCTTTTGCATTAATCGATACAGGACTAAGTTGCAGTGACAATAAATGTAAATTAATGTCATGTGCGTATTATGAAACTGTTTTACTTGTGGACCAAACACATTTTCAGTTAAATACATAGTTCGTTGTTGTTCAATCATTTCAGTCGTGTCTGACTCTTCATGACCCCATTTGGGGGGTCTAATCATAGCAAAGATACTAGAGCACTTTTGCCTATTCCCTCTCTAGCTCATTTTACAGAAAAGGAAACTGAGGCAAAAGGGGTTAGATGACTTGCCCAGAGTCACACAGCTAGTACCTGAATCAGGGTTTGAACACAGGTTTTCATGACTCAAGATGCTTTATCCACTGAACCACCTAACTGCCCATTCATGGGTAACATAATACTAATTTCTTTATAGTAAGAAATGTTCAGGGGTGGCTAGGTGTTGCAGTGAATACAGCACCCTCCCTGGAGTCAAAAGGACCTAAATTCAAATCTGGCCTCAGATGCTTGACACACTTACTAGCCTTTGTCACTAGTGTGACTTTGGGCAAGTCACTTAACCCCAATTTCCTTGCCTTTCCCCCTCAAAAAAATAAGAAAGGTTCACTATTTACTGCGTCCATCTTTTTAACTAAAAGGTTTTCCCATGCCATATTTTTTAAAATGTACTTAATTTTCCCCAATAAAATGTTTCATTCATTTCATTCATCAAGAGAGATAAAATGATGGGACTGAACTCAGTAATCTCTAAAGTCACTTCTTGTTCTAAATCTGTGAACAGACAAATAACCTCTCAAACACGACCAGCCAAGCACTGCATCATCATTTACAAACTCATTATCAAATTCAAAATTCAATTAAATACTATTCCATAGAAGTTCAATTTTCAAAAGGTTGAGATCAATCAACCACATCACAATTAGGTACACAGTAGGAGGGGAAGGTTGGATAATCAGCTGACACATTTTTGCAAACGGACCTTTACCAGCCACTAGAATTATTTTTTTAAAGGTTAGATAGAAACTAATGGTGAACATAAATAAAATGATTCAACAGCTACATAACAGACGAAATACAAAGCATACTGTGGAAAAGTCTAGAAACTTAGGTATATTTGATCCCCAAGTGAAAATGACTTTCTACCACTTAAAAAAGATTTAAGACTAGGTTTTTACCACCTCTTCACAAGATGAACATTGTGCAAAACAAATAATGTTCTATGATTATGCAACTTACATAACAAAGTCAGATCGAAAAGGACAACTGTGTACAAAATAATTTATTATAGCATTACATTGGTTGGCATAATTTTACAGTAAGTTTTTTACCCAAAAATTTGGAACCTAAATACACTAGGCAAAAAATGAACCATTTCAATTAGAACAGTTCATTTATCTTAATAAAATCTCCCTTTGTTTCTGCCTCAAAGGGTCTAGTTAATATTACTGAAATATTTACACAGCAGTGAAATAAAAACAAAAACACTGCCTGATTTCAATTTTTCTGTACAAGCCGCAATACACTTTAATGTTTGAGAGTCATTCCTATAGAATGAAAAGCTACTGCCTTCCCCCAAAAAGCTATATTATTGAGCAGGATCATATTTTATCTGCTAAGCTCATCAAAGTTTAAACATTCATCTTGCTATGTGGTACGTCTGAAGGCATTCACTAGTTAATGCACCACACACACAGAGTAAGAGTTTCATTATAATTTAAAGTCAGCCTATTGTCCCCCCTTGAAGAACAACTACAAAAAACACTCTTTTAATATAAATTCCTTAGTGGTACTGAAAGCAATTTAGTGAAGAAAGCATTATGTTTCTTGGCTCTGACTTGTATGAAATATGTAAACCAACCAGTGAATTTTTATGATTGAGGAGGGAACTAATCTCCACATACTTCATCACTAAATCACAAAATTGGAGTATATTGGTTAAATTGTTAAATTAGCATTTCTGAAAACAAAAGGGCATTGGTATTTGAGCAATACTTCTCACTGACAATGTGTGTTTAAAATGGTGAAACACAAAAAACAAAGAAACAATTCCAACTTATAATTTTTAAAAGATACCTCTATACGTTCCACAATAGGGTCCATATTTTTAGAAATCATGCAGACAGCCAATATAGTCATAGTAATAAGCTTAAAAAAAACCACCAAGGCAGATTAAAATTAAAAATTTGAAATAAAATGTAGAGGGAACACTGGTATTATATCCAACATAATTAGCTAAAATTGTCCAATGTCTAAGTTTAATCAGTAAGAAATGATCATTTTTTTAACACTAAGGTGAAAAAAAAGAGTCCTTATGTACTGTAATGCTCATAATTGGGGAGTTCTGTTGATAAGACAAACTGTACAAATATAAACATGACAAATGATGATTACAGAAAAGGTTTACATAAACAGTGGCAGCGGGGGGTCAGAAGAACAACAGTTAATGGTATGCTCCATTATTAAATTTTACTACCCAAATATTTTACCTTACATCTATGAGATAATAAAATGCACCCTGGAAAAGGAGCCCTGATCTGAATCCAGCCGTGAGATTATAAACCATCATATTATAAAGTATGATATTCAAATTTCATTCGCCATCACTGCATGGTTAATAGCTGTATGGCTTACTGATGCAGCACTACTATTGTCCTCATTTGTAGGAGGCAGAAAGGCAGGTGCAAAGGGAAACAGTTTATGACATGCTGTCCGGTATTCTTCATACTGGGTATTACACATTCCAAAGCTGCCATCAGCCAGTGCCCCAAGAACTTTTGTTAACGTCTAAAGAAAGAAGAGTAAAAATATATAAATTAATTAAACATCCTCTGCCAACAAAACTGTTTAATCAAATCTATAATTTGTATACCAAGAAAACCTAGATGACTTCCAGACTACAATTAAGCACCATGCCACTCTATAGTTAGGAAAAATTTTCCTGTAGAAAGAGTGTTAGGAATCAAAAAGCAATATGATTCCAAAAATATCTTTAAACAAGGCAAAAATAAAATACAAATAACTAAAAACATAAGTGCTAAAATTTTTTAATAGCCTTTTTAAATGCATACCTACAACAGTTCTCTTAGATTATTTGTATCCACAAATATGAATACAAGTTTGAAAGTTGTCTCAACAAACATTAATTCTGCACCTATTAAGTGCAAGGCCCTCCACAAAAGTGATATTCTGTTGGTCCCACGAAGGTTATGAGAGAGAAATACAATTTCCATCATGTTTTACCAAACTAGGGAGTCTTTAAGTATTGATGAAGAGACAAACTATGCCTGCTGCCTAAGGACCAATCTGAGGGGCCTCAGTAGCAGGTTGGCCACTAAGTAAAGAATTCTCCAGTAATGGTAATCCATGGAATAAAGAAAATGCAAAATGGCCTCAGTCTTAGTCGTTCTTCCTACTTCTCCAACAATATTAACAGAGTGGCAAGGGGGGAGGGGGATGCTTGGGGGTGGCAGGAACATGAGTGGAACATATAATACACTAAGAGTCACAGTTTAGAAATAACCTTTAAATATTAATAAAACTATTGTCTATGAGAACTTTATCTAATGAGAAGACATACAAAAACAGCAATACTGTGATTCTCATAAATGAAACCAGAAAATGAAATTCCAGCTACTTTTTTTTCATTATGTAAAGGGATAGCTCTCTGAGGATGAAAGTAGGAAAGGAGAGGGGTTATAGAGGGAAATTTAGACAATGTCAAAAGGTTCAAATACAAAATTATTTTAAAATAAATATAACAATGGGGGAAAAGAAATTATAGTTACATACTCTTCTCAGAGTAGAATAAAGAAGTTAAATGAGCATATGCCCTTAAAGACAAGAAAAAATACCATTTCATGTGATATTTGGTCATCTAGCCTTAGAGGGTTCATGATAAGTACAAGCAAAATATTACCATGAAGGTGCAGACTATGTGCCAATATGCATGGTGGATGGTAAAGTAAATGAATTCCACAAAAATATTTGACAAAATTCTCCAACCTAAACATATACTTTGATAGTTAATGGCTTTGTCATGAAGGTGGGCTCCTGGGGAGAACAGCAAAAAACTATAATGTACATACAAAACCAAAATATGCTCCAAATAGGTACACAATTTAGACATAAAAGGCAACATCATATAAAAAGTAGAGAAGTAAGGAAGATATATGGAGAGGGATGTAGGGATATTTGGATACGGGTACAGGTCACGGACAAACATGAATGGAGAATAGCACAGAAAATTAAATGGACAATTGTGATTACATAAAATTTTAAAGTTTTGCACAAACAAACCAATGCAGCTAAAACTGTAAGGGGAACAGGTAATTGTAACAAGTTTCTTTGAAAAAGGTCCTCTTTGAAAGATATGCATGAAACAATATCAAATTACAAGAAAAAAATCAATTCTCCAATTGATAAATGGTTAAGGGATATAGACAGTTATCAAAGGAAGAAATCTATTCTTTCTATAGCCAAATGAAAAAATATTTCAAATGACTAATTAGAGAAATGCAAAATAAAGCAATGCTGAGGTACCACCTCACACCCACTAAATTGGCAACGATGACAAAAGAATAAAATAACAAATTTTGAAGGGGCTATGAGAAAACAAACACATCAATTAATACATTGGTAGTGATGCCATAAAATGGCCCAGCTATTCTGGAAAGCAACTAGAACTATTCACCAAAAAAAAATCATTAAATGCTACCTTGTACCAGCAATACCATTACTAAGACTATACCCTAAAGAAACCAAAGAAAGAGGAAAAAGACTCATGTGTCCAAAAAATATTATAAAAGCTCTTCTTGTGGTAGCAAAAAACTAAAAATTAAGGAGTCACTCATCAAATGGAAAACTGCTGAAGAAATTATGCTATATGAATGCAATGTGATACATTGTGTTTATAAGAAATGATTACAGAGGTGATTTCAGAGAAATCTGGAAAGACATGTATAGAGTGGAGTGATACAGAGTAAAGTGAGCAGGACCAGGAAAACAATTTATACAATAACACTGTAAAAACAAAGAACACTGAAAGACCTTGAAAGAACTCTGATAAATTCAGTGACCTACCATAATTCCAGTGAACCAATGGTGAAGCAATCTATGAAAATTCTAACAGAAAGGTAACATACTTAGGGTGCAGAATGATATACTTCTGGACATGGTCAATGACAGAATTTATTTTGCTCGACTATGCAACGGGTTTTTTTTAAATTTGTTTGTTTATTGGATTGTTTTTTTTTTTTCACTCTCTACTGCATTTTGCTGTCCTATTAAATGACACTGTTTATAACTTTCTGTATTCCCATAATGTTTTGAAAATGAGCTTATACCTTAACCAGTCCTCATTAATCTTAGGTCTTTCCTCCAGGAATACTTCCAATTTATTCTGCATAAATTATATGCTGTCGTATGTAATATTTCAAAGGCAAAAGAGATAGGCTTACAACCAAAAATAACTTACCCTGAAAAACTGATTATAATTCTTTTATGTGTGTGTATATATATATGTGTGTGTGTATGTGTGTGTATATGTACATATTATATACATACATTCATACACAGATATAGATATATTCTACTGTATAATTCTACAGATTTTTAATGGAACAGAGAACTTGTAAGTATTTCTGATTAAAAGACGAGCTGATTAGGAACTTTGAAATAAAAAGATAAGGAGTTCAGAAAATCTTAGAAAGGTGAAGATGTTTGAACAACTGGATGGAGCTATATGATAATGCATTACTAAGAGTCTAACAGGGAAGAAAAAACAAGTGATCCTTCAGAACCTGTTTATAACATCTTCAAAGAGTACTGTGGGAATTAAAGAATAAAAACAGAGCTGGGGGTGAATTACTTTTGTTCTAAAGGTTTGAGAAGGGGAAGACAGAGGGAAAAGTTAAAAGAAAAAATAATGTAGTGAAGAGAAAGAGCTTTTCTTTTCTCATAGTTGGGTTCTGTGAGGAGAGAATACAAAGATGGAAGAATGGGTAGGGGAGAGAAGGCATCATATGAAACTTATTCTTATTTGGCAGGTAAAAATTGAGAAAACACACACATACACAATTAGTATAGAAATACATTAGGGAACAGTCCCAAGCAAATCAAACTTCCTGATCTTAAAGGAAGGCAAAGAACTATATTTTTTAAAGCAAGCAGTATGAAATAGATTGTTTCATATGTTTAATCCTCCTTTAGTGTTCTGCTATATATAGGGAAATGCTGTCTTTGGGGGTGGGGAGCTGGTCAGTTCCTTTGACTTTAGAATAGAAAGGTTTTTTTAAGGGAGAGAAAAATGGAGGACCAATGTCCTGAGTATTGGACTACCATCAGGATCTAGAATGGATGATAAATTTGGATAATGTGAATTTCAATGGAAGAAAGACAGTGAAATGATGGCAATAGAGGCAGAATCTGGAGAATCTAGAAATGGCAATGGGAAGCAAATAAATCATACGGTATAAGAGAAGGTGCAGCCAATGCCAGAAAGGTGACAAGCAACGCAGGGTCTTCCAAAGGGAGTCAGGTCTCAGTGAGTGTGAAAAGATGGAAGGGTTGTAAAAGAGAGAGAAGTCAAGGTATATATGGAAAGAAACACAAAAACATTTAGTTTCCGTCACTTAAAAACAGGAAAGTTTACCTTCACATTTTTATCTTTTACAGTTTCATCCAATCTAGTGGCAATAGCAATTGCTTTGTCTTGTCTTGATTGATCTAGGACATACATCATTTTAGCACCTAAAATCACAAAATGTAAACACATTTAGAAAGACATACAAGATACAAGATCTTTTTTATTTCTTTTATAAATGTTATCCAAATCACCAGTAGTCAAGCAATTGTGGCTATCTTGCTATCTTGGTATTCAAGTCCCAAAGTTGTTTCCATTAAGGAACAAACCAGGATTTTTACCAATATAATTAAACACAGATTCTACCCTAGACTTTCCTTCTCCCATAGCCTCTAAATAATTATTTTAGTATTGGTTAAGTGGACATATTCATAAAGAACTCTGAAATAAATTCTAAAATCCCTATTTACATTATTTCAACACATATAGACCACATCATGTATGCTACATGTAGGGTGATATTTTTTCAGGTATGGGTTGGACTAGATGTTCATTGACGTCCCTTCCAAATATAAAATTCAGTGATTCTGTGACTACAGGCTGCCAATTTAATAGACTAAAACAGTAATTTACTAAGTAGCATCCCAATGACCTTAAAGTTGCTATATGTATAAAGAGATATTTAGCTCACTAGATTTTAAAACTAAAAAAATTATAGCAAGCCTACCTGAAAGTAGATGCAGAACAGAGGTAGCATTATGTTTGAGAAATTCTTCATTAAAACTTTCTAAATCTTTGTTAACAAAGATTTTCTGCATTTCTTGGGTTAGGACTCTGTTCACTATTTCTGGGAGATTACTATGATTAGACACTGAAAAAAAAGTTTATCATTAACTAAAATATCCTTAAGTTTATCTCAAACCACACACACACACACACACACACACACACACACACATATTCTCTCTCTCTCTCTCCTCCCCCCCCGCCACCCCCTCCCCATACAATAAGATAACAAGAGTAGTGCTAGACTTAGAATCATCACAGCTCCTGGATATGCTGATACACTGTACATATCCACACACACATATATATGTGTGTGTGTGTGTATATAAGTAAATACATGTTATTATGAATTTACTGCTATTCTTTAAGAAACACAAAGGGTAACACAGGTAAGTTATCTATTTCTCCCTTTATAAGCTTGTATTAAAGATGCTTCATTTTGAGCTAACAGCAGCACAATGTGGTATGTCCTAGTTAGTGGGCAGAGAGCCAGCCTCTGAGTCAGGAAGATCTCTGAAACATATTGGCTGTGTGACCCTACAGACTGCTTAACCTTCTGGAGCCCATGCAGCTTTCTACAACCTTAAGTTGCAAAGTTCTGTCACCAGGAGTTATTGATACCAATGAAATCACAAGTCTATCTATTCCCCCTACCTGCCACTACCATTATTTTCTATATTCTGGTATTTGTCTCATGGATTTATTTTAATTTAGCCACAACTATTTCCCTCAAAGAAAAATCTAGGAGTAATAGAGGTGTATGGATAGTATTAATTATACTCACCAGATCTAGAGAATTTAATTAAACACTCATGTAGCCATGGGTTATTACAGTTAATAGCAAAAGCTCTTTTGATCGACTGCAACATTAACAAAAATTTTCCTGTATCACAAAATCAAAGAAAATCATTCAGAATACTTTATTTTTTGCTATATTTTAACTAAGTAGTCTTTCCTCCCCACCTCCCAGAGTACTCAGTTTATTATTTTCTCAAACATATAACAAAACTAACTATGAAAGACAAACAAGCAATTTTGAATCAGAAAATGAGTTTTCTCTGAGCAGCAACTATTTTTAAATGGTATTCAACAATGTTGGGTGTTAGAAAAACAAGTAAAAATGATAAATTTATTATTTTTAACTTCATGATCCAAAAAAGCAAGTCCATGAATATATTTCCTTAGTTCTATTAGGAACTATATTTAGAAACTAAAACGGGGACAAAACAACCATTTATTTATCAATCCCAAAACAATCAACTTTCTTTAGCCAGTGATACTGCACTTGTTGCATGTATAATACTCTCCCATTATTATGTTGAATTCATACAAGATTCCTTGAAAGATACAAGAGAGACAACCCTGCTCAATGACTCCTCAAATATAAACATCAAGCGAGGCAGAAGGACAACATATGTTCATCAAAAATTGCACCACTGCTTTGGAGGATGTCCAGAAAAGTCTAAATGGAAAAGGAGCTTCATATAGATTGTTAAGTACTACAAATGTTGCTACTGACAGATAACACTGCTTTAAAGACATCAAGCCCAGTCCTGGAATACTTAAGAGCCTTATTAACTGATAATCATACTTTGATATCTTGCAATGAAACTACGATCTCATCAAGGGAGGTACTGCTTTCAATAGTGCAGATCACAATCTACCCTATGCAACTCTTGTACAGATCATCTCTAATCTGGGGGAGGGGGATGCCCAGCTAGGTTTCTCAGCACTAAGTGGATTTCAGCAGAGCACTCCGGTTATTCACTGGATATTTCTCCCTCTAGCTACCTGATCATTCTTTCTTTTTCCAATCATGTTTTTCTGATGACATCATTTGCCACTTCTATTATAACAATGTTTATAATGTTAAGATATATAATATACATGTTATATGCTTTAAAATGTAATACTCAAGCTGAATATTCTCTCTTCCACAGACTACTATGTAATTCTTAGCTTTAGTTCTTCAGAGAATGAGGTAATCCATCAGCCAAGGTTTTGTTTCAGAATAAAACTTAGGTTCAATTTTTTAAATCTGCACAATTTTCCAAAGGCAATCCAGTGTGCTCCCCCTAACACAATACTGGGTCCGTCTCATCGTCCATACAGAATTTCTACCTGAGGTGCACGTGTTTATGTACAAGCTTAATGGGTTGTCCATCCAACTATATATCAATATGGAAATAGATGTTCTTCACCCCTTTGGGTTTTCCTGTCTAATTAGGAAAAACTTATTTAAGAATTATGAGTCTCAATAAGGCAGATTTGTAACACTCCAAGGCCTGACAAGATTAGCAGTGTCATCCACAAAATGGCACTTCTAGAGGACACTACTGGACAAAGGAAGTCCCTCAACAAGGGCTTCACACTGAAAATCCTCCATCACAGTGGCAAACATCCCCTAAAAAGCAATTACCACTAATTCTGACATGTATCCTATTACTGGTGCTCATCTGAAGTACTATAATATTTTAATTAAGCAGTTGCTTTGTGATAAACTGCTTAATCAATTAACATAATGACAAGTCTAAAACATAGTTTAAAATAATGCAGCACAGACATGGTTTCCTATGAAACCAAACTGGCAGATAAACTAGCCTAATGTAAAACAATCAAGACAGCTTTTTTTTTTCTTAAAATGTGCTGGGAAGAGAGTTTTAAGAACCACAGCTACAAAAAGGATGGTCTTAAAATCTCAGCATTGCTAATTATATACATATCTTTGAACACAGGACTGTAAGACCTAATGGTAATATATATACAGTCTAAAAACTTTTTAACAAATAACAGTCATAAAAATATAATAAATTGTAAACTGTTCTTCCAATTTCCCCAGAAATTAGCAGTGACAAACAGCAATAATCTGATATCCAGATAGGTAAACTAGTGTTAGTTTTGCAAGACTCCTAAAATTTAAAGTCTTCCAAATCTAGATTAAGTTAGCTCAAATGACTTTGAAAAAAAGATTTTCATAAAACATTTGGGGCACAAACCACAAAGATGGTTGACTGGATTTCTATGCTCCATATTCCCTAAGATCTGAATTTCACACGTCAGTAATTTCTACAGACAATAATAGAGTTGAACACATACATGCCCTAAAATTATCTTAATCATAACAGGAAGCATTTCTGTTGCAAAGCAGAATTTGGAAGTAGTAGTAGTGTAGACAGGGACCAAGTCCCTTTTTCTGGATGATTAAGCCACATCAAATGAGTTCTGATGGCTGTATGAAATATCTCTCCCATACAGTGAGCAAAACGTCTTAACTTGAAGGGAACAGTGGGAGGTGCATGAGAGTGAAGTTACCTCCCTTTCTGAGTTGGGTGTCAGTAGAAATGTTCCTGAGAATCAATACGGGGCAGCAACAAAACCTGGCTAATATCCATTAAAAGAGGAGGGATGAGACAGGAATTCATGCTGGAGAACAGTGAAATTTCCTCTAAGTTATTGGAGAAAAAAATCATTGAGAATAATTTCTTTCCTAGGCCTTAACAAGTTGGGATGAGGGGAAGTTATAAAAACAGTAAAGAACATAACAGATGCTGGCCTGAATAGTGGCTAAAAGACCCAAGACTAGATCTGTAGAACTATAAAGATGACAATGGAAAACTGGGCTAAAGTCTTGGTTCTGAACTCAATAATGACTATTCCTATTACTATGACATCCATTTTAATAAAAAATTATGAATAAATATGTTATTTCAACATTCCAACAGAAAAGACATACCAATCAGGCTCTGATAATTTGGGTACAACAAATAACCCAAAGCAAAAATCCTTATGCCAACTCCAAGGTCCATGTGACAACCAATTCCTATGATGAAGCATCCAATTACATATAGTTTGTGAATAATTCTCATTTGCTAATACACTTGAAAAGCTAAACTATGGGCTTTTTTGCTTATTTCTTCATAGTGTTTTTGGGTGGCTTTCATTATCCTTCACTTCTTCCCACTTAAAAGAATTTTTTTAAAAGAAAAAAAACACCCAACTAAATTCCCAAGCAATGTATTAAAGAAAACTGAAGAAGATAGCTCCTGGGTTCTACAGTTTAGGAGAGTCAGTGGAACTCATCCAGAGGAGAGAGGCTACTAAGTATCCTGATCAGAATATATAAAGGAGAATGGTTAGAGAATTGGTGATGTTTAGCCCCGATGAAAGAAAATTTAAGATGACGTAATAGCTGCCATCAAATATATTTAAGACTGGCAAATGAAAGAGACTTATACTATACAGCAGCAAGGGTGGAACTAGGACCAGTGGGTGGGAAAGAAGGTTTCTGTTCAATATAAGTTAGGAATGTCCAAAAGAAGAATGTGCTCTCTCACAAAATGGTGAGTGCTCCATTGAAGGCTGAATAACCATTTGGGGTACTGTTGTAAAAAGGAATCATATGACAGGAAATGAGTTGGATAAAGTGATTGTCACTGGCTAAGGTCTCTATGAATGCGAAAAATTTTATTAGATCTGGGACCTCACAGATCTGGATGTTTTCTTTAGCAACACGTCCATGAATGCCCATCGTGTGGGACTCTTACCCATATTTTCCCATAAGTTTAACACAAGAGGTCTAATCCAATGTGCTGGAGGTCTCGTTTTTTTTTTTTCTGGAATTTCTAGGATACCAGTGGAACACGCTGGCTCCTCATACCATCATCTCTTCTTATCATACATTTACCTGACAATATTTTTTAATTGGATTCTTCTTTAAAGTTTCTTATTGGTTTTATGTTGTAGCTTGCTCACACCCAACATGAACCTCTCCATAGCTCTCTACATGATACTAAGTTTTGATTCTTCAGCTTTATTCCAATGCCTCACTGTAATATGAAGATGACTGAATTCTCACAGATTACAACAATAAAGTGTAAGGTATGGGAGGCCCCAGAAGTCTATAAAACAATGAGTATGGCTCTGATATATTAAGTCTTGTTTTTGAGGAATGACCTAACTATAAGTACAAAGAGCCTCATCACCAGGCTAGACACTTTGTAATCAAATTTTTGGCCATGGCAATTCATGAAACTAAAATGTGAAAATGGATAAAAATGGCAAATTTGTGTGGTTCCTAAAATAATGATTCAAACTAAAAGAGAAAGAACTTTAAGTCACCTTACCTTTTCTAAAGTATATTTCAAATGCTAAAAGATGAGTGTCTATGTTATCAGCAACAAGAGTCTTAAGTGGTATAAGGAACTTGATAGCTTCTTCTAATGGATTTTCTACCTGTTTTAAAAGGAAACTCTATGTCATTTAAAATAGCACCAAGAACTGATTTTATATTCTTTTTTATTCTTTTTACTATAGATCATTTCTCTTCAGGCTCTCTTTTTTTTTTGTTTTGTTTTTCAGAGGGGGAAAGGAAAGGCAATTGGGGTTAAGTGACTTGCCCAAGGTCACACAGCTGGTGTCAAGTGTTTAAGGCTGGATTTGAACTCAGGTCCTCCTGACTCCAGGATCAGTGCCCTATTCACTGTGCCACCTAGCTGCCCCCCTGTGTTCACTTCTTAAAGAAAGTAGTCATAGACCCAAAAAGCTTCTATATATAGTTTGCAAGTCTTTGGTTTCCCTGATTTCTTACTTCTGGAACCATATTTTCTACCATCTTCTCCCCTGTGTCTACCTTTGCATTGATATTACCAAAGATTAAACTATATGACAATTTGTTTTGGAGGGTCTTACTAGGTTCTTAGTATAATATTATTATATAAATTTCTTAACCACCAACTACAACAGATATTAGAGCATAATCTGCAAATGTCTTCATGACGGTCTTTTTGCAAATGCTTATTATGAGTGTTGAAATAAGAGATGATCAAATGTTTCCAATGAAATGTTTCTTATTGCCTTTGGATGTATGATAAAGCCAACTCCTTAATATGCTTCTTTGGGGAGAATTTGTGCACCATCTTCCATTTAGCTACAATTTCCTTTGGCTTCTAGTTTCACAAAGTATTTATACCCTTAAAATAATTAAAATTTTGTGCAACTGTCAAAATAAGGCTACCCGCTAAAGTATAAAGCATAAAGAAACAGGTTGAAATATACTTAAAGTCTACAAAATACCTGTTCATACACTTAATTTTTGTTATCAACTGACACTTATTTTTACCAATATTATTACTGATATGAGAACTATGAAGTGACTTCTAAATCAAAGACTAAATTATGTCACTATCAAAACAATCTATTCATTAGAAATATCAGAACATGGAGATATTATTGTTTTAATAAATCTGGCTCACCCTTTCAAGTTTTTCAGGTACTAATTCTTCCCTGGGATCACTGGTTTCTTCTTCTTCCTCATCTCGTTTTTTCTTCTGATGTTTTTGTCGTTCTCTCTCAGTGTGCTTCCTCTCTTCTTCCAATTTAGCTTTTTTCTGGGCTCTTCTCTGTTTGCTAAGCATTTTCTTTAATTCTTTGGCTGAAAGATTTTCTACAAATACCAAAATAAAATAGTCAAAAGTTAGTATTCAAAGTTTCATACAGAGAAACAATATTATTTTGCAATGCTGTTAATTGCTCATGCAAACCACAGGCCTAATTTTTTTTTTTAAGCAATCGGGGTTAAGTAACTTGCTCCAGGTTACATGGCCAGTTATTTCTGAGTGTGGTGCTGAGTAGCTAAGCCCAGATTTGATCCCCAGGTCAACCCAACACTGGAGCCGGTGCTCTTACTTGCTGAGCCACCTAGCCTCCCCTAAGCAATTGGGGTTAAGTAAGATTACACGGCCAGTTGTTTCTGGGTGGGTGCTAAGTGTCTGAGCCCGGGATTCGATCCCCAGGTCATCCCAACACTGGAGCCAGTGCTCTTACGCGCTGTGCTACCTGGCCGCCCCTATAGGCCTAATTTTTTATACCAAGTTTTTGTAAACTATCGATGTTGGTTCCTCAGATATGTAACATACAAAATACTTGATGTTTTTGTTACTGAGGAATTACATGGTATGTATGTATGAATCCAACAGAAATAAGACTACAACATTTAATATTCCTCATGTATCAAGAAGTTAATGTGAGATCACACTACAATAAAATCTACATATATCCAAACCATGGTTTTATTTTTCTTTGTTCTATTTTACAAATGACATTTTAATTCAAAAAACCTTTTAATACTACTCAGTTCCTTAAATTTCCTAAATCGTGTTATTCTTCTCCAAAGTCAAGTAAAATAATGATATGAATATCTGTGAAATTATTCTCTACATGGTCTCCCCACTATTACAAAGACAGAAAATTCATGAGATTTATAGCACAACCTCAGGTCCATCTGGAATTAAATCTTCTCGTGTAACTTGCAATTTGCATAAATGCTATTCTGAAGCTTTTATCCCCTTTTCTTACATAGTTCTTATTAGTTACCTGAATTCACTTCTTGTTCTTTGCTTTCATTGGTTAAAGGATTATCATGCAATTTCAAGTATATTTCAACTGCAGATCGGGCAGCCTTGAAATAGAAAGCATGTTTCCTGAGTACATCTTCTAATCGCAAAAGGTCAATGTAGGCACGAAGAGTCATCTTTCTCATGCAGTATGTATGGAAGTCAAACTGATCGTCAGTTATCTCAAAAAAATGCTTAAAAACAAAACCAAAAAAATTATTACACATGGTTATGACTCCCATTCTGACATAAACTGGACTAAGTAAACCTCTGAAGTCCTTGGCAGTTTTGAGGTTTTACAATTTGATTACTAAAACCTAGAAAATTATTTTTATTTATACATAGAAAAATACCTGGGATTTAAAAGCAGAATTTAAAACATTCACAACTTCTCTTGGCAGCCTATTTCAGTACCGAATCACCCTTACATGATAAATCTTCCCTTCTGTTTAACCTATATTTCTCTTGTTGAAATCTAAGCCTATTTCTTCTAGCTCTATCTTATTTGAATAAAGAGAACAGCATCTCTCCTCATAATATTTGATGCAATTTAAGGCAATTACCAAGTTACACACCAGTGGTGTAATGTAAAGAATTTGCTATTTTTCAAGCTTTTGTTTATATTTTTCTTCATTTAAAAAAAATTCCTCATGTCAAGGGCTTTTATCTATCTTTCCCAGACATGAATCAATGGAAATAGAACGCTCCTCTAGAATCTCTGCACTTAACTTTCCTTACTCATTAGTTTCCCTAACTTTTATGCCCCTTTGTTAGAGTCAAATAAATGAAGAAAACTGAAGGGTTCTTAGACAGGAAGGAAATAGCAGGAGAACCAGTTATATAATCTTTCGACAATTTTAGCCAATTGGAAAAGATAGGGACACATTCAACTAAATACAAGCCACACAGTGGTTAAAGATATAGAGTTGCAAGGAACCTTGGAGGTCATGTGATTCAGCACTCTCGTTTTACAGATGGTTAAGGGAGGTTAAATGATTCACCCAAGGTCACATAAGTATTAAGTATCAGAAATAAGATGCAAACCCAAGGTCTCTGAACACCCAAAGCCATAGCCAAGTCCAATATGCTCTATAAAACTTTTAGAGTTCTGTTCTAATAAAGGAATTCAAAGTTGAGGACTACATATGTATAACACAAGAAAATACAGTATATAAAAGATAAAGTTAATAAGTTCACATTAATTTGCAAATCTTTCATAAATCACATAGTAGGAATATGAACAAACATACATATGATCTCCCTTCTCATCAATGAGCTAGTCAATTCACATATGGAAAAAATATGTAATTGACTTCTTTTTTGACAAAGATGAGAAGATGTGCATTTTGCAACAGAGGCAGTTTTCCTTAATACGAACCAAGTTACATCTAGCAGCCCAAGAAAAATTTTAAGTTCAATAACATTGTTGAGAAAGACTCAGAAAGATGAAAAAAAAATCGGTACTCAAAGTGAAAGAATAACTAGGGAAACCATTAAGAAATTAATGGATTTTTTTTCTTGTTAATTTTTTAAATGGACAGGCATTAGTTTAAATAAAAAAGGCAACACACAAGCTTCTTACCAGTTAAGATCTATTAAAGCACATGGATTTTAAGTCATGCTTCTGTTCACTAAGATAGGAGGGAACCATTTAGATCTAGAAATTTTTATGTCATCTCCTTATCAGTAACAGCCCACAGGCTGCCTCTCTCCACCTGTCTTCCATTAGTTACATGGTTACACAGTTTAGGGTTGGCACAGTAGCCAGTTTAGGATTAAAATCACTTTGAACCAGACAAAAAAGTATACAGATGGTTTAAGCAATTTACACCATTTTTCTATTTCTGATTTTTTGAGGGAAAAGGTGTTGAGATGCTGCAAAGAAATAAAGGCCAACCTAATAATCTGGGAGGAATTTTACTCTCAAATTTTATAACACTAAGAAAAGCTAGGTAAGTTAAAAGCAAAGAAAATAAAGCTAATAACTCTAAAATGAAGCCCCCAATAAGTCTAGTAGTATATTAGCTAGTCAACTGAAGTCTGAAAACTAACTATAGAAAACTGTAGAAAAAAAAAAACCCTACATTTACCATATATCACAAAGCAGTAAAGCAAAGATCTATAATTTCATTTGTAAATTATAAAAGACACCAGGAAGAACAGATTAAATGAGTCAAAATCAGGTTTGAGTTAAAACAAGATTTTTGACAAGATATTTATTGCAGACTCAAGAAAAGCTATTTACTTCTCTTTCCTAACATTCTTTAAGCTTTCTCACTGAAATGGCTCAGACTTCCATCACAACTATGACGATACAGAGTTATCTGCAGACAGGTAACAAAAGACCTCAGGGTTAAAAAATAGTAATTCAACAGTCACTAGACAATCTAGTCATGCCAGGAGCTACTTACTTTATTTCCTTAAAAAAGTATCTGCTATTGATAAAGACTAAGTAGCAATGGAATGTAAGTAAAGCGATGAATTTCTTATGGTTCTGGATCTAAGCAGAGTTTTTTAAGAACACGTTGGGCAGACTGCAGTACTCTGGGCACTACAAATGCACAAGGCAAATTAAAAATTAACTTTTTAAAACCTCAACTCCTCAGAGATGTAGGATGTACAGAATCTATGATCATATAATCAGCTATTTTCTCTACAAAAGATATCAGAAAGAGAAAGATGCTAAACATAACTTCTGGATCATCTTAGAAGTCTGGCACGTTTATATCTAAAGTACAAAAAAACCCAAAACAACATTCACAATAATGTTGCCCTTCATGTGAGACTTCTTGAAGTTAGATTGAAGAAGATAGGGATTTTAATTGTTTTCTCTTTACCCTCTAAGTTTTATTTTAGAGATATAAGAAAAATGGGAAGAAAGCATCTATAGCATATTTTAGAGATATAAGACAAATAGGAAGAGTGAAATTTTGTATAAATAGAAGACACTTGAAAGTCCTTCAAAAAAATTTTTTATGAGGCTCACCAGCAACTGTTGTAATGATGCCTTAAAGATAATTCCATTTCTCTAATTTTTAGTTAAAATGAAGAAGTCTGAGTTTTTTCTTAAGTTTATTACTTTTAACAAACTATTTTTTTAGATACTGAATTTATTTAGAATTCAATACTTAGATACTGAATTGACATTTTTTACGAAGAAAAGAAGAACAAGATTTTGTTTAATACAAATTTTTAACTGCAGAGAAAAAACTGGCTTACTAATGCCTTGATATTAACAGTGGAATCTTTTTTACATTATATACTTCTAGTTCACTCCATTTTTCCAAACACAACCAATCTCTACTTTGAACTTAAGACTTATAATAATAGTTTATTCAATTAGTAATTGGTATAAACGTCCAGAGGGGGTGATTTTTGTCTCTGGTTATTCTATATGAGTAAGAATCAATATATTAAACAGGATCTAGGAATTTTATGCTTTGCTCTTTGGCTTAGTCTAAATCTAGTTTAAAGAAATCACTGACTACATTCTGGTAAATATGAAAGTTTATTCTGTACTACAGTTAAATCTACTGGGGGAACAGAATCTAAGGTAAAGAATACATAGCATCTCTATATAGTGTCACTGTTATGATGATAACTGGACATTCAGTATAATGCTTTTTATCCAATTGTCCCAGTTTAGAGCTGTAGAAATTGCCACTAGCAGATAAATGGCAATCTAGTGACTTACTTAAGGAAATGATCAATTTCCCATGAGTATAGCACTAGTGATTAAAAACCTGCATTCATTTCTTTAATGAAAAGAATTTTTTTTTCAGTCATTTCCTTTCCCACCCTCCCCCATAAAAAAGACTAATTTAAATTAGAATATTCAGGTACTAAACACTAGTTTCAGCCACGGACCTTATTCAGATTAATAAGAAAAGGACGAGTAAAAAATGTCCCCATAGGTACTGGACACTTACCCAGACCTATTATGACATCTACCAGCCCATGGGCATAAAATCTGGATTGTCCCTAGAAGTGCCTGGATATAACTGATTCTAATTGGTCACTCCCTTCAATGTCCCCCATTAAGATGTCTTCACTTTGGGTAACACCTCAGTGTCTTCACAGGGAGAAAAGGCCGAAGTTACTGCCATGGTGCAGACATCAGGCTCACCTGACTACGATGCCTGTGGGTTTATACTGCGTCAGCATGGGAACAGTGGTGCAGAATGACCCCACAACTGAGGGCTGCTGAGGACTGCCACAAGTGGTGCATTTGCGGCTCTTTTCCTCCTGTTGTCCATTTGGAAGGAGAGTGCTTCAGAGATGACAAAGAACAGGAAAACAAAATTCACACAAAGGAAAAGAAAAGTCTCCTCGCTAAACCTTTTAATAGTATGGAACAGTAAGACATCTCACACACACACACACGTGCATGCATGCACATCTCTAAAATTTTTTTTTTTAAAAAGCCTTCAAACTGGATACAAGTTGCTGTAAAAAGTATTGCACATGAGTACGAATGTCCTGGGAAGACAGGAAGACAAGTTGGAGAGAGACTGGCTGGGGTCTAGATCCTGATATAATGAGGAAAAAAAATAAATTCAATGGGCCCTATAGATTACCATATACTTAAATGGTCCCTCCAGACTAGTGGAAAATTAAATAACTGCCAAATTATAGGACAGAAACTATTATGTTATGGTCATTATTAAATGATGCCAGCTAGTTGGGCTTTTTTTCATTCCTTGAGATAAAAATACCACAGACCTATGAAAATCATGAAAACCTGAAGTGCCGAAAGAACAACTAGTCACAACTTCTGCAAGTTTAGATAGCTGATATCAAAATCTCTTTTCACTATGTAGTTCCCAATGGAATTGGAATGGACAGGCACATAGAAATAAACCTGCTCTCTATGACTAACCACCTTTGTAGATGGAAGATAACAAAACATTCAATCACTTACCCTTTCTATTTCATGGCACTTTTTTAAAGCTTCCCCATATTTCTCCAGTCTCTGATAAGCTGAAGCACATTCTGACTGATACCACATACACTGCATTTCATTTAGATTTTCCATAGCAGATGTTCCTTCCTGAAATGAGAGTATTTAGAACTTTAGTGAACATACATATATAAAGCACTAAAAATCTCACTATCTTATACAGAAAGTTATGATTATCACCCTACTAACAGAATTAAATTCTATTTCATTTAAATTTGCTTTCTTCTACCTCTCAATATAAAAATCATAGCTGTAACTTATTCTACTCTGAATTAACTGTCTAAGATTCCAGTTAAGTAGAAATAATATAAAGAATCTACTATAAGTAATAATCTTCCCATCTTTTCAAAAGGTAGCGAATACCCAGTTCAGAATTTCTCATACAGTTGAGACTCTCACTTCAGTCTCCTAGTATTATCCAGCACTTGGGGGGCATTAAGTGTTTCACCAACATATATTTTCCAAACAAATACAGTTTGTACTCTGAAGCATCAACACTTCCATTTTAACATTTCTAAGGGAAATCCAGGAAGATTGCTAATGAAGTACCCAACTTGCTGGCACAAGCCCTTTTTATGAGCATCCATTACTATATAGCCATCCAGTTCAGCTAACTGACTTTTTCCCCTGTTTTCTTCCTGGATGTCATGTCAGCTTTTATTTTTCTGGCACTGTAATTAGTCAATTCCCTTCTACTTTGCTGCTTCTAATCTAGTATGAGTTAAAAAAAAAAAACCAAGTAATTAAGAACTGTATAAGGCAGAGGATTTCAGTGTAGGATTTCAGTAGACCTTTTTTGTTTACCTTGTGGTTTGGGGATATGTACAAAGAGATTCTGGGTGTCTGAAGTCTGGTGTTTTCCCACACTATAAGGCAAAGTGGCAAAAGCATATTTTGAAAACAATCTTTCCTCCCTTTCCTTTTAAACTCTGACTTACTTCAATATTCACAATTCTTACTTATTAAAATTCACTATAAAGTATGAATGAAAAACTGCTTGGTACTTAATGTACTTTGCTGAAAGAATGCTGAAAAAAATGTATTATTTCCAATGAGGAAATTATTTTGGTTTAAGAATATTGCAAAGAATTAAGTTTCCTGAAGGTAAGGACTATGTTTTATTTTCCTCAGAATCTAGCACATTACATTGTACATAGTATGCACTTAATAAATGTTTGAATTATTAGGGTAATGTGGGTTGAGAGGAACAAAACCAAAAAGCCACTCTGGAGCCAGGAGAAGTTAAAGGATTTTCCCACGGTGACAGGGAATAACTTAGATTAGAGCTAGAAGAAACCCTAAAGAATCTCTAGAGTAGGTATCATCAAACAGACAGTTCACACTCACAACACTCCCTCCCTCCGTGTGGCCTGAAACAGACTAAAACGTACTTGGGAAACATTTAGCAAAACAAATAAAACGCAGATAATGTTAACATGTAGTTTTCTAAGTAAATCTATGGCCCACAGGGATCCTTATGTACAGTTTAGTGGACTCATGTGTATTTTGAGTTTTGACATATCACTGATCTAGACCAATTCCTTCATTTTACAGATGCAAAACTGAGGCCCAAATAGGCTGTGACTTGCCCAAGTTTTGCAACTTAGGTTCTAAACTCCTAGCCTATGATCCCCTACAGTCTCCTAAATCTTCTGCTTTCAAGTTTTGTGAGTTTTCAAATATTTAGAGCACTTTTCAAACATCTTTTCTCTTACAATCTTTATAAATACTCAGCTTTTCTTTGATTACATTTTCTTTCAAAATTTATCACCCTAATACCTTTATTCATTCAAACATTTATTGAAAGCTTTATTATGAATAACGGAATGTGCAAAGTTCTGAGGGAAACAAATAAGATACAGGCTCTGCCCCTAAGAAGCTCAAACTTGTAACTTCCCCAATAGCCAAAGTAATACTATTTGACAAGCTCAAGTCAGTACCTCAAAGACTCTACATGAATATCGCAGAGCCATTAGTCCTCAATGCCTACAATTCTACATGAAAATAAAGACACAAATTTTTATTAAAAGCCCTTTCAAAAATAGTAAGTTAGCAGCTGTCTGAATATCAGACCATGATATCTAAATAGCAGAGATTCATGAAAGGGTATTTTTTTAATTGAAAATAAGCGTTATCTCCAGATACTATTTTGTTCTAAAAAAAATATTAACCTTCAACACCTAGAACAAATTTAATTTTCCCATGGAAAATTTTATGCCCACAAGATAAATCTGTAAATCTAATAAAAGCTCATGAATTAGCAGTCTACTCATTAATGAGCACTAATCTGGCAATTTATAAAAATGGACACCTCATTCATAGTATTTATTTTAATAATCATAAAGTATGCTTGTCTTACAGTTGCTACTTTATTTAGAGTACCTACCACTGGTCATAAGCTAAAGTCCTGGTCAATTTCATTGTTCCACTGCTGCTACTATCCTTTGCACAGAACCTTGTCTCAGTTTTACAGATTTTTAGAGGTGGAGAAGATCTGGAAGTTATGTAGTCCAACCTCCAAACTTGTAAAAAAAAAAAATCTTGTTAAACTTTGCAGAAATTCATCTAACTAGTCTTTGTTCCTGATAGTCTCTCCACCACTCCCCTCAGCTTCTCCAGAAAGGCAGCTTTTTCAATAACAGTTTCTCCTTCTCTACATCTACCTTTCCAGGTTTAATCTTTCATAAAGGCTGAATAAAGTTTCCTTTTCATACTTCTTCCTTCATATAACTCAACACACTGAAATGTTCTTTAGCTTCACTGTTTCAAGATGTGCCTGAAAACAATAAAACTCCCCAGATAAAGCAAATTAATTTATATCAAGAACCTAGCCTAACATTCATTCTTAAAGGTCAACTGCATTCTATCATACTTTCACTATATGTAAGGGTATATAAGTATAGGAGTCCTACAATATGAACTTCTAGAATACTATTCAATTTGTGGCCCATCTGAATATGTATAACAAGTTATGTTTTAATGGACTGCATTCCATAATTCAGAATTTTTGTTCAGAATGATCATTCTTTTGATTAGTGCTAATTAGTGAGGTTTTACTATACTTCACATGCCCAAAACACAAATGTTCTAATGGACATTAATATTTCCTACCCTCGTGAACTTGGAAGACATTTCCTCTGCCTCTTTCACCATATTTGCTTGTAGCATGTATTTTGCACATTTTGAATTTATGAATCTATCAGCTGTGTCCAAAGACTGTGCTTCATCCATCCACTTAGCAGCCTCCTTTAAATTACCTATGTGCTAAAAGAGACCAAGGGAACATCGCTAAAGGACAAATATCATATCGTAAAACACAGGATATGACAAGTTTAATTTTAAATCTGCCATCCACACTTTCAAAATAAAAGTTTATTTATACAGAATGATGTTTTGGGTATTACCTAAATGTTTAAATCAAAATTGGCTCTAAAATACATTATTTTGCACTGAGAAAACACATTTCTAGTATTCCTATCTACAATGTACCTTTCTCTCTTTCACTCTCTCTCTTTGTATATATGTACATACACACACACACACACACACACACACACACACATATGCAGCCACTTTAGATTGAATATACAGTTTTATAATTTGAAAAAATCAAAGTAAACTTACCTTGTAAATTTTTGCCTTTATACAGAACAGTTCTATTAAAGTTGGAGTGCTTGCAATTGCAGCATTAATGTAATCTAAAGCCAGTGAGCATTGGCCAAGTTTGTCAAAGTGCTGTGCCAGGAAATATCGAACCCAGAGTAGTGTTGTTGGGGGTTCCTTCTCTCCATTTTCTGCAACAAAAAAAGATAAACAAAGGTCAAAAGTCAATATGATTGAAAACAACTACCATTACAGCATTCAAAAAAGGACAAAGTATATCGAATTGACTACAAAATGCTTAGAAATTAAATTCAAGCATATTTAGACTTACCATAAGGACTAAAGAAGTCACAAGTTTTTAGAGAAGCTTCATAACTAGTAACAAGCTCCTGTATCATAGAAACCTATTAAAGAATCAATAAAAAAAAATTTAACCCTTGAAAATGAGTCCTTAATAATATTTAAAATATGTATATTCATTAATGGATATACTTTTTAAAGATAAATATAAAAAAACTTAAATTTGAAAAACAATGCATATGTCCTTTCAGAATCATGCAAAAATTAAAAGAACATTAGACTTTTTACTGATCCCTACAACATGAACAAAAATCTCCCCTCATTGAGAAGATTAAGGAAAGAAAAGACCTATGGATATTTAAAAACAAAACCTCAGCTAGCTTTTATTTTACAAATTTCAACATAAAAGAAGTGTTATCTTTTTTTATTACACAGTTTATAAAAGAAATGATCACTAATTACTACTGAAATATACATTATGCAATATATGAAATAATGCAGGCATTATTTCAACATACATACTACAGAATCTGCCATTTTCTTTCTAGGTTGTAAGACCCACTATACATTAATGAATCCATGAGGTAGACAGACGTAGCTACCTATATTCAGACTAAAAAATGAATACCACACAGATTAAGTGAAATGACGCAAGTTATAAACCATAATGGCAAGATAAAATGAAGTAATAAATAGTTAATTAGAATATGGCACTTTTAGAGGACCACCAGTATCATCAGAGCTACATAACACTAGATCCAAGGATAAATCTAAACACTACAAGTGACTTTTGCAGGTCAAGTAAAAAAGAAAAGTGCCTGTCTTTAAATTATGACAAAATGCCTTTGAAAGTACAAGGTGAGAGGCAATAAAAATGTCAAGTTATGATAAGGAGATTCTCTGTTGCTTATTTTTATATATCTAATTTTATGGGTTTAACAGGACTAAGTTCATCAATAAGTCACCTTAAACTAGGTAGTTAATATGAATTAGATGGCCTACTTGATGTCTTATTTCTTTTTAAGAAACACACAAATACTTAACTAATCAATAAAAAAGCATTTATTAACAACTAATATTTACCAGATGCTATGCTGGAGATAATTAAAACACCTGTTCTCAAGGAACATATTTACATTCCATGAACTGCAATACATAATTAAAACAGAAAACCAAACCAAAACTGATCACTTCAAAGTGCTGATGTTGAGAAGACAATGAATGGTGTTGTCATTGTTGACACATACAACAAAGTAATTAGATCAATTATGTGTATAGGTTTTGGTTACAAGAGTTACAAAATGGTACAGACTCTGAATATACAATTCAAGTGAGGTGATATTTTAAGCCCTGTCCTTAAAAATCACCTTATTGACAATTCTTATTGAAAATTTAATCTACACTTTAATAAAACTACTCTTTGATCAGGAAATCCCATTTCATACATATTAAGCATGTCAAAGGCAAAAAAAGTAAGATTCTATATCTATTAAAATATTCACTGCAGCACTTTTTGTGGTGGTAAAGAACTGAAAAAGTAGGGAGGTGCATATTGATTATGGAATGGCAAAACTTTGAAACAAGAATGGAAAAATAATATCAAATACTTTGAGATCTGAAAAGCTCTTTACATATATTCTCATTGGATCCTACAACAATCCTGGGAGATTCATGACATTATTAACACTCCCATTTTACAGATGAAGAAACTGAAGTTCAGAGCTTTTAAGTGACTTGTTCAGGGTCACACAACTATCAATTATCTGAGAACAGAATTTAAATGCAGGACTCCAAGACCAGCAGTCTCTCTTCCATGCCATCTAGCTATATCTTAACATTACTCTGCCATAAAAAAAACAGTTATTCAGTGAAACATGGGAAGATTTATTTGAAATGATGAAAAACGAAGCAAGCAGAAACAGGAAAACAATATACACAAAGACTACAACAATGTAAATGGAAAGAATTTTTTTTAAAAACATGAACATTGTGTAACTATAATAACCCAGCTTTCTCACTAAGCAGAGCTGAGGAATGCCACACCCTCCCTTCATTGAAGAGATGGGGCACTATGACTATGGAATACTGCATATACTCTCAGATGTCAGTGTACTGGCTGACTTTGCTAAACTTTTTTTTAAGGGAAAGTTGAGGAGGTATAGGGGAGATATATGAAGATTAGAACGTAACAAAAGCAAAGTTATCATTAAGTTCTTTAAAAATAAAACCTAAGAATAAATTACCTTATTTTCAACAAAAGAAGAATTTTCTGTTTCTAATGGTCAAAGTGCACGATTTAGACATATACACGAAGGCTAGGCCAATCTCACTTTGCTCATTGTCTGGTCCCATAATACTCATGCTCTAAAATGAGGTAAGGTTCCCCAGATCTCTTGTATTTCAGACACAACTTCAAGAGAGGTAGCACAATGTGGTAGAAAGACTATTGGGTATGGAGTCAAGAGAGCTTCAGTTTTATGATTCTACCACTGAAACTAAATTCACAACTTTTCTAAGGCTCCAGTTTCATCATCTATAAATGAAGATAATGATCACATGATCTAATTTACATCAAATGCTATGTCACACTTCAGCTATTATTATTCTTCCTCCATACTTTGTTTATTGGTTCTGCATAAGTGACCTTATGTACTTATCATATGTTATCATTAGACAGTTACAGCTGAACAATTCGGCCCTTTTCTACACATACAAAGTCCTCTTTATTTAAATTTGTAAAAGGTTGACCTCACTGATTAGATGACCAACAAATCCACTTCACAGCTATATTCTCCAGCCTTCTTTGTATGGTACTCTTTGGAAAGATAGCACAAAACAAACAATCAACCAACAACAATAAATAGTGGGCATGCATATGGCACTTAGGGTTTACAAGGAATTTAAATATATTAACTAATTTGAACATCACAACAACTTTGTAATTGCAGGTACTACAAATATTGTTATCTCCATTTTACAGATAAGAAACTGAGGTCCATAGGGGCGGCCAGGTGGCTCAGTGAGTAAGAGCACTGGCTCCAGTGTCGGGATGACCTGGGGATCAAATCCGGGCTCAGACACTCAGCACCACACCCAGAAATAACTGGCCGTGTAACCTTGAGCAAGTTACTTAACCCTGATTGCTTTAAAAAAGAAAAAAGAAACTGAGGTCCAAAGAGGTCACCTAATTTGCTCCTACTCCTTCTTCTTCTTCTATGCAACGTGACTAATGTGAAAATGTGTTTAAAGGAATGTTATATGTTAGAGACCATATCAGATTGCAAACTGTCTTGGGGATGGAGTGCGGTGGGAGGGGGAGAAAATTTAAAACTTATGGAAGTTAATGTTGAAAACTGTAAATAAATAATTTTTAAAAAGGATTATCCATACTGCCAAATGCAACAAATAGTTCTAGAAGGATTAAGACCAAGAAAAGATTACATGAGATTTAGCTATTAGGAGACTGTTGGTTAACTAGACAGAACAATCTCAGCTGAGCAATGATTTCAGAAGCCAGAATGCAAGAAGCTGAGGGATCAGATAAAATACAGACAGTAAGTATAGACAACTTTTTCCAGGAGTTGGGCTAAGAAAGTCAGGAAAAGTTCTAGGACAAAAGGATGGTGAGGTTTAGACAAAGGTTTTCAAAGAACAAGGAAGGCTTGGGCTTGTTTGAAGGAAGCAAAGAAGGTTCCAGTCTATAGAGAGGGACTAAAGATTCAAGACAGACAGGGATGTCCAAGGAATAATCTGCTGGAATAGACAGGAGGGAATAAAGGAAGTCTTGATGACAGCAAAAAACAAATTTAATAGGGCTGAAGCACAGAAAGAGGTGGAATGATGCTATGATCAGATAGGGGAATGTCAGCTTTTAATTAGGGAAATATAACATTCATGTGAACATGCGTATGTGGCTGTAGTAAAGGAGTAAGTCACTGGATTTTAGGAGGCAGAGGAAAAGGAAAAGTTAGAAAATTTAAGAAAATGTCCAAGTAGATATCAAAGTCCTTTACTATAAGAGACATATGTAAGTTCAGGTAAACAATACCACTGGAGTTGGGGGGAGGAGGAGGGAAGGAGAAGGCTCAATTATGATTCAACACTGTGAAATAGTCAGAAAAGCTACCGTAATCTGGGGTTACATTAATAGATACACATTACTCAGAACAACAACAAAAAAGTATAGTGTCATTATAGTCCACTATAGTTTTATATTGATTTTTGAGCACCACATTTTAGGAAGGACATTGGAACTAAAGGGTCCCCAGAAAAGGGTAATCAGGATGATGAGGGTGACTTGGAACCATAACATGTAAGGATCATTTGAAGAAACTAGAGATGTTTAGACAAGAACAAACAAAAGATTGAAGAGTGGTGGAGAATCAGGAAAAACACAATGAAAAATCTTATTATTCATGTTTTAATAAATTCAAGTACTAATTCCCTATTCTTCCACTAAATATAACTCCTATCAATGGCTCAATATGGCAAGAAGATAACATTGGGTTCAAAAAATCTATGTGAGCAAAGTATGAGCTTTGGCAGAGGGTGTGTGTGTGTGTGTGTGTGTTGTCTTTGGATTTACACAAAAGGTCTATTACTAGTATCATATAGTTTCCCTCATAGTTGTCTGAAAGACAATGTCTAAATAGTTATAGAAGAGCTGCAATTTAAATTAATGAGGGAAAACCTATACCAAGGAAACCATAAATCCTTTAGGCATTGATATAATTCCATATCATCTCACTTTTATGTAGCTTTTTAAGGTTTAAGATGTGTTAATTCATCTTTCCCATAACAACTCTGTAGTAATTCCAGCAGTAATAAAACTACCTTTATATAGCTTCTTAAAGATTTCTGATTCATGTTTATTTGTTCTCACAACAACCCTAAAGTAACTGCATATTAGTTCATAGTTATGTTGTTTTTCATACTGTTTGGAAGGAACTCTCCAAAGTACCTAAAACACTGACAGATCATTTATGTATCCTTTCTATAAAGACAAGGAAACTAAGGTTCAAGTAAGTTCAATGATTTCTCCTCAACTATGTGTTAGGCAGAAACAAGATTCAATGCTTTTCTACTTGACTATATTGATTTTCAGGAAAAAATAAAGCTCCTATATCTGTCCCACAAGAAGACTTTTTCTCATGTTCTAATACAAAGAAATTCATTATTATTCTAGTACTAAATAAAGATCTTCCCTCACCAAAAAAAAAAAAACCTAAGTAGATTTCTGCACCCCTCAACTGAAGTGAAGTCTAATAATCCCTAGGTTTTCTTAGGAACCTCCAACATACATTTCATTTCCTTCTAAGCAGATCTGAATATCAATTTACTGAGTTTGAATTCAACTAGAGGTTTGCAATTTTATACTCAACATTGGCCAAACCATTTCAAAGGATAGCAGTAAAATGAAGTGCTTTCTTAGAGCTCTGACCCCTCTTCTTCCCTTCTAACAAATGCACAAGGCATATTTATAAAGAGAAGCTGGGAATTTTCAGATTAACACCAGAACAGAAGAGCAATAATTCCCCAAACACTACGCATCTTATCAACCTCACAAAAATTTTTGTTACCCTGATTGCCTGGCACAGCTAACATTCTAAATTTTATTCTGTGATCAATGCTTAAGATATTTTTGCCACTTGATGTGGTGTAAAAAGGCAAAGACAAGGTATGAAAGGACCCTGCTCTCAAGGTACTGGTTTCAATTTCAACTCAAAAATATTAAGAAAAGGAGAAAAGTACAACTGACTTTTATAAAAACATAATATTTAAAGGCAAAATATGAAAATGAACAGGGGTATAGTTCTAGCCAACTAACTGAATAAGATAGCTTAAAATAAATATAGGCTTTTTTCAGTTTTTAAAAAGAAAATCTGGGGAGTAAGGATAAAAGTCTAAAGCTTTTTTAAAAATTTCCTTCCCTATGATTCCTAATCATTATTTTAAACTCATAAAATCTTTATTTATCAGTATAGAGATTTGACAATATTGTATTTCATTTGGTTTTAGTTTCCTCATCTATAAAACAAGAGGGTGGGGTTGATATCTCTACTAACATTCAATTCTCTTCATTCAGTCTTCTTTCATGAAACAACACTGCCATCTACTGGGCAATTCCAAAAGTTTGATGACAGGTCTGTAACTCTAGAATATGATTTTAATGCTTTCCCTCCACAAAAAAATAGAGCAGCAGTACATATAAAAATGTTACAGATCCATCTGGATTTGAAGTTTCATGTGCAATCATCTTTTTTGTTGTGCTATATTACAGAAATTCTTTATTCCATAATTTTTTTCAAAATTTATTTTTAAAAAAGTTCATGTTCACTGAGGTCACGATTACATGTTAACTACAAACTAAATTTCTGATATTATTTTTTCCATCCCTTTCAAAAATTTTACATCTGTTTCATTTAATAAAAATGTATGAAATTGAAATTTTAAAAGTCAACTTAAATTTTTAAAAATCTCTAATTTCAAGACAATATGAAAGATTTGAAAATCATTTAACAAAATGTATAAAATAAAAACAAAGGTATTGATAAAAATTTATTTAGAATGAAATAATTAGATATGCTAAATCTGCTAATAAATCAAGTGTAAAAATACAAGTATAAAACAAAGCAAACCTCTAGTCTTAGTAGCAGCACTATTGGTAGGGTGAGGGAGCAAATTTGAGGAATTATTTGAATTGCTTACAGATCTTTCCTAACTCAAATGTGAATAAATTATACTTCCTTCTACATATAAGAAAGAAATTCAAATATTTATATAAATTTAAGCATGGACACTCAGTAGTTTGCTTAGCATTTCTAACAACATATAAATTACTGTATATTTCTTCTAAAAACAACACAAATGTTATTAATTCTTCATAGTCCCAATCAAGTAGGTTTATGCCATTCACTGCATTCAGCAACCATTTATTGAATATTTACAATAAAGCAAGAAAAATGATCCACCTAAGTTAGTTGTTCAACATCACAGAGACAAAACACAGAATCTGGATTAAAGCCTCTGAGCCAATTGCTCATTCTTTAAATCACAAAACTACATTTTCTTAGCATTTCAAAATACTTGAAGCTTCCACTAGAATTATCTCAATTAAAATTTCAGTTCTAACATAGTTGTAGTTTGGGTTTTTTTTTAACTTTGCAATTGAAGAAAGTTTATTTTTGCTAATCAAAATTAGTGCTTAAACATTATTTCTCAAAATATCTAGTCTCATCAAAAGACTTTTTCTTTCTACAAAGGTGCTCTGCAATAGAAACAATGCTTAATAATTCTTCAGGAAAAGATGAACAATTCTACCAAAAACTAGAAATTATTTCTTCATGTGACTATACAAAACAGTGGTACTATTTTGTAAATCTACCAAGTACAATGTGGACAAAAATACCGCTAGAAATAGCATGAGCACTACCAAAGTTCAATCATATATTATTCTCCTTTCTTCCAATTTTAGATAAAAAGCTCTTTGGTAAAGAAGAGGATCACAAATATATTCATTTCAGGAAAATATAAAACAGCCTTAAAAACTTTCTCCTAAGTCCTACAGCAGTACTTTATAAGGTCGCTTGGTTCACTCAGTAAGCTACCGAAAGGCAGGAGCTGTTTCATTTACATCTGCCAGAGCCTTTGTACACTGCAATGGGTCACACCGTATTTAACATTTTTAAATATTTTTCTGATGCACACAAGACTCCTGAGCCATTCTTCTACTGACTACAGACCCAATGCCCTCAGACCACTCTCTTCTTATATATAATTTAACACTAGTCTGAATAATATTTATAAGATTGCATAAGAGGAAATGCTTCTTTCATTGTAATGAAATAAATAAATTTATTTTGAAAATAAATAAAATTCCAGTTTTTCTAAAGAAATATTTCTCCTCTATTACCTTCTAAAACTTCCCTAGATTTTTTAAGAATATGAAATTTAAGTATTTTTAATGAGAAGTAGAAACTTTCACTATATTATTCCATTCTATTTATGCATGTAGCTATTATGATGATACTATATTTATTTAACCTTTTTAATTCTTTCAAGTTTCAGTCTCATAATTTCCCTCATGAAGTTCATAGGAACACAGATTTAGAGCTGAGAGGGACCTAAAAGACCATCTAGTAAAGTCCTCTCATTTTACAGATGAGGTGAAAAGATTAAGTGATCTGCCCAAGAATATCCAACATAAGTATCAGTAACAGAATATGAGCCCGAGTCTTCCTGAATCTAGATCCAGCACTCTATCTACTATGAAGGCAGACAAATGAATATCCCAAATTATTGGAACGGTTCCCAAGTTACACAAAATACAACACAACAGGGATACGAGATTAGAAAACAGGTCTTTCCCTTCTCGTGCGCTAGCCAATGACTACTTCCTCTGTTACAATGGTCAGATGGTTCAATTCTTCCCATTAAAATATTCTGAAATGATTCACACTGCTTGCATATTTCTGCAGTGAAAAGAAAAGGTGGAAGAGTAGAAAGATGTGAAACTTCTATAACTTTTTCAATGCCTTCTATGATTAGTTCATGTGTCTAAAGGGCATTCAGAGATAAATGTTCAATAATAACTAATAATCTTGAAATATTTCAATCAAGGACAGAATGAAATTCATCCTTCCTGAAACATGACAAACAAAGGTCTTCAAAGGAAACAGCCTACCTTCCTGTGCAGACAGCCTTACACATCTCTTTCAAGACATCTGGCGCTTCATCCAACCAGACAATGCATTCTCTGAGCTTCTGTGTTGTTTTTAGTTACAGACAGAGCACATGTGCGCTGATGTGGAGCTTCAACGGAATCAACGCACCTGTAACACAACCGACGCAAACCTTGATGTTGACTTCTCTCAAGAGTCTCACACTCATAAGTGAGAGGAAGCACAGGAAAACTAATGAGTAATTTCAATGACAAGTGAAAAATGAAGTTTAAAACTACTGCATATTTTCTTGGAATTGTATGAACACTAAAGAAAAAATGATAATTTGTAGCTTTAAGAATAGAAAGTAATGAATAAGTTAAGTAGATATCATGCATTGTAAATACTTTGACCTTATAAAAGAATCCAAAGACAGTATCCTTGTCAATCATCCTCTAATCTCTTTCTCAATCAGGTCAGCAGACGTTAAACATGGAGATATAAAGAATATGCAGGAAAGGCAAGGGAGAAATGTGCAGAGCAGGTGCTATGTATGGAGTCTGATTTTATTCTTGTACAAAATTGAAATCCCAAAAGCACATAGTATTAAGTAGACACTATAAAGAGGATCAAGATTAAAGCTGACCCTAAATATCTTGTTTTCAATTAGACTTTAATGAATACATGGGAGCATTAAGAATTATCTTTAATTGGTAGTTTTTATTTTAGAAAAAGAATTAAAGGAAAATATTCCATTTAAATATATTATGCAGAAATTCTAGTTAGCATAAATTATAAATTATGGAAAATTATTTTTATATTTGATATTCCTATTTAGAAGAGATAAGCTAGTTTTCCCATTAAGAAACTCACAAAGGATAAAATCAATGCCATTAAATAAACATTAACCAAGAAAGTTAAATTTAAAATTAAGGTAAATTACTTGTAAATTTATTTAAAATAAATAGACAAAAGTTAAGTATTAAAAGGGAATACTTTCCAGTCAATATAGAACTAAAGATTAAATTTAAAGAATCCATCATTAATTTTGCCATATATGGACAATTCATGTTAACAATATTTTAAGTTTTAGTGTTTATACTAATACAAAGTATTTATGTTTTGTTAGGAAATCACTCTTCCTTTAATGCATGATTCAAAACTATTTCCAGTATTTTAGGCAAAACTTTATGCTAAATGTTTGAGTCACATATCCAACTATACAATAAAAATCAACTAGAAGGCTTATCATTTAGGGAAATACACATTAAAGTCGATTTTTAAGAAATTAATTAATTCTATGCTTCAAATCACTAGTAATTTAAAAACAAAGTAACTCTAAGGTTTCACTTCATACCTTTATATAGGCAAAGATGACAAAAAAGGAAAAGGACAAATGTTGAAAGGACTGCAAGAAAACAGATACATTAAAGAACTGCTGGTGGTGTAAACTGGTCTTTTCATTCAGAAAAGTAATTTGGATCCATATACAAAAAGTCAATACAATGACTTTAACCCCTTTAACCCACCCAGTACTGTTCCTATACCTATATCCCAAAGAGATCAAAGAAAGAAGAAAAAAATCCCATATGTACAAAAATATTTATAGAGCAGCTCATTTTTTTTAAGAAATTAAGAACTAGAAACTAAGGGGATGCCCATAAACACAGGAATGGCTAAACAAATTACAGCACATGAACGTAATGGAATACATTATGTCATAAGAAATCAGGAAAGGGGCTATATCAGAAAAACCTGGAAAGGTATGGATGAAATAATGCAGAGAATAAATTTATACAATAACAACACTATAAAGAAAATAACTTAGAAAGACTTGAGAATTCTGATCAGTGAAGCATGGAGCATGATACCTGTCTCCTGACAGAAAAGTAATGGGCTAAAAACATAGAGTAAGACATAATTTTTTAGCAAAGGTAGCCACAGCAAAATTGGTTTCACTTGATTATACATTTTTATTAAAGGTGTTTTGTTTTTCTTTAATTCTTTTCAAATTAAGACACAGACTGGAGGGAAGAAAGGGGGCACTCACTCACAAAAGAATCACAATCAAGTAGGAGTTTTGAAAGTTACAGAATGAATTATATATGTAAAAAGAAAAGCAAGTTCTAGATGAGATCCACAGTTTCATGCACAATTCTCTCTTGCTCCACAATGTACATGGAAATGCTCATTTTATTGTGTTTAAGTTCAGAATTTTTAAAAATGAAAAACAGGGGTGGCTAGGTGGTGCAGCAAATAGAGTGCTGGCCCTGGAGTCAGGAGGGCCTGAGTTCAAATCGGGCCTCAGATACTTGACACACTTACTAGCCCTGTGACCTGGGGCAAGTCACTTAACTCCAATTGCCCTGCCTTCCCCCCTCCAAAAAAAAAAAGGAAAAATAATCTGTGTTTGCAACTAGTAATAATTTATGGCCTGGACATGTGGTTTCATTCTATAATGTAAGGTCTTAGAGAGTTGCTTGGGGCACTAAAAGATGAAGTGTTTTGCTTAGGATCATTCACTTAGCCAATATGCAGCAGAGGTGACTAAATCATCCTGACTCCAAAGCAAGCCCTTCTCTCTCCACCATATCTTGCTGGCTCTCTTATAATAATGGCCATTATTGATTCTCAATGCAAATTTTCCTTGCCTATTGCCAAATTTATTTTTAGACAACTTGCAGCCCTTTAACTAATCCTTAGCAGTTATACAAAATTAGATACCGAAAAGAATTAGCAAAAAATTTATATTCTAAATATGAAATATCACAACTGATTCTAAAAAATTTTAATATCACATTTGGAACTACTTCATACTTAAATTGATTGCTGTGATAGATAAAAATCAATTCAATAAATTAATGTTTAATAGCTAATTCAGGATTCACAAGGTGAAACAACAGGCCTAATCTTCCAAAATGAAGTGAAGGAGGGATAAATGTCGACTGGTACAAGCAAACTGGAAAGTATAGGACTTGGAGAAGGGGCTAGATCAGGATTGGAAGTGGACTACAAGTAAACAACATGGAAAGGCAAAAACCTAATGTGGTCTGAGGCTTCAGTTAACAGAAACCGAGTAACCAGTATGGTTGGTGTACTCTGTAAAGACCAGATCTATGGCAAACTATAATGATGAATATAAAAAGAATCAAAGAAAAAAGCATCAATGAAACATTTAAAAACACAAAGAGAAGTTCAGAATGAGACACACGTATTGAGGGCAGGTTTTTTATTGTTTTATATTCAATCCTCTTTTATATTTTTATTTGTATATTGAAATATTCATGTCTGTTAATATTTAACTTTGTAATAAAAAGAAACATTTTAAAAAGAAAAAATTTCCATGTGAACACAAAATTTTCTCTAGCTTGAAGCATATTTCTTTAAAGTTTTTTAGATGATACAATAAGCTGTTCGGTTTTTTTTTTATATTTTTAAATGTGTACTGCAATGTCATTCAAAAAAAGTAAGATTTCTTCAGAATGTCTGCATTGTAGGCAAACTCATACAAAGATATAAAGCATTATGTTACTATTTATACTTTGTGTTATGTGAGATGAATTTTCTTTTTTGGTAACTTTAACTGTCTTCATAGAACATGATACAGAATAAAGTATAACCTGTGGGGAAAAAAACAAAAAATAAAAAGATAATAGAGATAGAGTGTTCAGTTCTGGGATCCACATTTTAGTAAGGACACTAATATGCTGCAACATGTTATGGAAAGTGGTCAGAATTGTGAAGGAACTCAAAGGATCATCACCTAGAAGAGGTTCTAAGCTTACTCTGCTTCAGTCCAAAGATAGAACCAAGATCAACTAGTATAAGTTACTGGAAAGTGGACTTAGTTCAACACAGAGGAAAAACATCTTAACAACTAACACTGTTCAAAAATGGAACAGGGGGACAGCTAGGTGGGGCAGTGAATAGCACTTCGGCCCTGGAGTCAGGAGGACCTGAGTTCAAATTTGACCTCAGAAACTTGACAACTACTAGATATGTGATCTTGGGCAAGTCACTTAGCCCCAACTGCTTTGCCTTCCCCCCTCAAAAAAAGAAAACAAAACAAAAACAAATGGAATGGGCTACTACTGGGGACTATGAAAGCCCAATCAGTAGAAATGTTTAAGTGGATACTAGCTAGCCAGTTTTTTAGGATGGCTCTGAGAATTACTTCATGAAAAGTATGAATTGGATTACCTACAGAGATCCTATATGATCTCTTCCGACTCTAAAAGATTTAGTATTCACTGACAAAAGAAAAACTAAGCACCTAAGATTGGAGTGAGTTTTAATATATTTCAGATATAAATTCAGACTTTTTCTCTACCAGGTAGAATTCAATTTATTTTATTATTATTATTAATCTTCAGAAAGTTTTTAAAACTTCAGTTTTATTAATTTTCAAAACTATGATTACTGTTGATAAGCCAACCAGTATTTTTACACAAATTTTCATTTACATACGTTTTCAATATAAACATCTTCTGAAATTGCAAAAAAAAAAAACCTACCAAAATTACAACAAGCAATCTACTACAAATTTAGAAGATTTGTGCTCAATATGCACACACTAACTAGATACTGAAGTAGAATATAAATGACAAAAATGGTTTCAAGTGCTGTACTTTGCACACAGAAAAATGGCAGTAACAACTCACTCATTGGCAGAACCTGTCTTTTGAGATCTTTCTTTTTAGTATGAGTGATGACAGAATTACATTTATGTGTCTATTTTCTCATTCATCACCCAGCTGACCAAAGAAAGGTTTTCAAGATGACTCTGGAGGGTTAGGAGAGTCAACCACCCTAAATAAGCTTTTCTAATACTTCAGAGGTGTTTAACCCTGTAAGTATACAGTACTTTGAATTACTAAAATGGGTTTCACAACTATGATCTTATGCAAAATTCACAAAGGGGTTAAAACTACAAATTTGGTCTCATGGGCAGAATAGTCTGACGATTATTTTACTTTACTCCAACAAACAATAAATAGTTATTAAATTATTCCTAAAGGGTTAACATGGAATAAGTTTTATTAAGACCTCAAAAATAAAGTTATATAATACTAGGAACAGTATTTTGGAATCTATTTTTGATGACTTAAGTGTGGTCCTTTCCAGAAAGGAAGATGATTCAACCTCTACTAAGTTAAAAATAGGCTTAGAGGATGGTGTCTTAAAGACTAAGAGGGCTGAAATATAATCCTCTTTGATCTCTTAACATGATTATGGATAATTATATAAAATGATTTCGCAAAATTTAAAAAAGACCTATTAAATCAGCTGATTTCAATTTCATAAGTGACAATTTTCATAAAACTAACATGCCTGTATTGCCCAAAATTGTTTCTCTTGGTATTTATCTACATTTTTAAAATGCTCCCCCTCAAAAAAATGATTATTCCTCAAACCTACATTAAAAATAATAAATGGAAGAACAAATTAAAATCAAAAGAAAAGTTGTAAGCATCAAGACTTCTAGGACAAATGATTACAAAAGCCTTCAAATTCTGGGAATTCCTCATCACATGATTCTCAAAATTACAAACAGCAAAATACAAACTAGGAAAGAATCAGTGAGCAAAATAGGTTATATATTTTTAATACCTAAAAATTCTACCATTTATTACATTCAGAAGTGTGTATCAAGGTATCCAAAAATTTTTACAATATTTGCAAACTGTGACAAATTTCCACATATAATTATGACAAAATTGGGAAGATATAGTATTAATACACTAAGTGAAAATAATTGTTTATATGTTTGATCATCTATCTCTAACATTAAAGAGTTAGCCTTTAAGTCATTAGCCTGGTAGAACTGATACCAGCAGAGCTAGCCAATATAAGATGCTCTATATCTCAAGAAATTATTGGAAATATTAAATTGAACATTTTGATCCAGCAATATCACTACTAGGTCTATATCCTAAAGAGATCATAAAAAAGGGGAAAGGACCTACATGTGCAAAAATATTTATAGCAGTTCTTTATGTGGTGGCAAAGAATTGGAAATTGAGAAGATGACCATCAATTGGGGAATGGCTGAACAAGTTGTGGTACATGAATATAATGGAATACTATTATTGTGCAATAAGAAGTGATGAACGGGGATTTCAGAAAAATCTGGAAAGACTTATATGAACTGATACAAAGTGAAATGAGCAGAATACTGTACACAGTAACAGCAACATTGTATGATGATCAACTCTGAATAACTTACCCCTTCTCAACAATACAATAAACCAAGAAAATTACAAAGAACTCATGATGGAAAATGCTACCCACATCCAGAGAAAGAACTGACGGACTCCGAAAGCAGATTGAAGCATACTATTTTCACTTACTTAATTTTATTGTCTTTTTTCCCTTTCCCTTTTTCTCTTTCATAACTGTAACTAATATGGGAAATGTTTTACATAATTGTACATATATAACCTATATCAAATTGCTTACCATTTTAGGAAAACAGGAAGAGAGGGAGGACAGAAGAAAAATTTGGAACTCAACATCTTGTAAAAATGAATGCTAAAAATTGTCTTTACATATAATTATAAAAAAATGCTATGAAAAAAATTTTAAGGGAAAAAAGAAATTGGAAATATTGTAGATAGGAACTTTTTTTTTTCTCCTACAGAGGGACTTTGTCATATGACTAAAGATAAATAAACTCAGCATATAAGAAAGTCATCAATATGACAGTTACTTCTTGAGCTCCAATTAAAACACCACTAAATGTGCTGGAAGTGCTATGTTCAACTTCAAATTATTTTTGTCCCCTGCCCCCTCAAAAAAAAAACCTACAAAGCATGGTTCAATAAAATATGAAAATTTTTAAAATTTGACAAATCCAAAAACACCTTAAAATATCTCTGTACTCCTAAGTACAGTAACTTTTTAGAATACTAAATAGAAAAAGGACTTGTACAAGCAAAAATATTTATAGTAGTCCTTTTTGGGGTGGCAAAGAATTGGAAATCAAGTAGATTCTCATCAGTTGGGGAATGGCTGAAGAAGTTGTGGTAGAAGTACTGATGAAGGGAGTGGTTTCAGAAAAACATGGTACGTCCTATATGAACAAAGAGAACCAATGTATTAGAGGTAAGTCCAGCTTTCTAAACACTACACTACACACTGGTGTCGAACTCAGATAGGAAGGTTTCCCTGGAGCCTCATATTAGAAACTCAGAAAACCATAAATTGACATTATCTATGTATTTTCATTTATTTTGTTAAACATTTCCTAATTACATTTTAATCTGGTTCAGGTCATATGCAGCTGAGTTTGATAACTCTTCATTACATCATGCTTCCTCCCATGCTAGTGTTATAATTCATTAAATGTTAAGATGAACAATAACTGGGGCAGCTAGGTGGTTCAGTGAATAGAGCACCAGACCTAGAGTCAGGAGGACCTGAGTTCAAATTTGGCCTCAGACACTTGACACTTACTAGCAGTGTGACCTTGGGCAAGTCACTTAAACCCCAATTGCCTTGCCTTCACCCCCTCAAAAAAAAAAAGATAAACAACTGCTGAAATCACTAAAACTAAGACATTTATACTAAATTGTTTTTACTACTAAAAAAAATTAAAAATTAAGAACTCATTAAAAAGGGCTAAAAATGTTTAAGGCAAAAGAAAACAAAGGAGTGGAAAAAACACAGTAAGACACAGATTCAGGTCTATAAAATTAACAGTTCTAAATCTGATGACTTTAAAAAAAAACATTTTATTTTTCCCCAACTACATGTAATGACCATTTTTAACATTCATTTTGAAAAATTTTTGAGTTCCTAATTTTCTCCCTCCTTCCTTCCCCTCTTCCTAAGATGATAAGCAATTTGAAATAGGTTATACATGTGTAATCATGCAAAACATATTTTCCATAATAGTCATGTTGTGAAAGAAAGCACAGACCCAAAGGAAAAACAAAAAAAAGTGAAAAATAATATGCTTTGATCTGCATTCAAACTCTATCAGTTCTTTCTCTGGATGTGGATTGCATTTTTCTTTTTTTTTTTTTTTTTAAGCAATCAGGGTTAAGTAACTTGCTCAAGGTTACACGGCCAGTTATTTCTGGGTGTGGTGCTGAGTGTCTGAGACCGGGATTCGATCTCCAGGTCATCCCAACACTGGAGCTGGTGCTCTTACTCACTGAACCACCTGGCCACCCCTAGGATTGCATTTTTCATCATGAGTTCTTTGGAGTTGTCTTGGATCACTGTATTGCTGAGAATAGCTAAGTCCTGAATGAGATTATTGGTGACAAGTATGCTTGCAATTTTCCAAATGCACTATGTATTACTTATCATTATTTTAATATAACAAGACTATCTCTTTAAGTATATTTTAGGTGGCTAATGTTCTCAATTATGCTATAATTATACATATGCTGCACATAAAAATGCTAGACATTTTAAAATCAAATAACAGCCATAAAAGTGTCACAAATTTAATATTCTATGGTATTTTTATTTACTTTTATATAATTATTAAACTAAGATTATAGGATAGCAGTTTCTAAATCTATGTGGCAGCAACACATGGGATCAAATTTTTCCCTTCTTTTATTCTTTGAGATTACATCTTAATAGTTTAATATATGCCACTTAATATATTCAAAATTCTAAGAATCATACAAGAAGCTCAATAAATAAAAACAAATATTTTTCCAAAGAAGTTGGCAGGTACATACATAGATAGTATCCTAACATATTATCAGGCTGCTTTACCGTACAAAGCCAAGTTGCATAGTCAGAGAATGCAAATATTAAACAAAGTAACAAAATAGGGACAAAATTTTTACTTAAGACAAATTTTTGGTAGAGGCATTACAATAACACAAACTTTCCTATCAATTGTTCCCTAAACTTGACATGCCATCTCACAGCACATGCCTTTGCACAAGACCTTCCTACAAAGCATTCTTTCTTCACCTCTGCTTCCTAGAACCCTCCAACTTCCTTCAAGATTCAACTCAGTCTGATAAAGTTCTCATTTTTAAGATATAAGGAATGAGTCATATTTATAACAATAAGTCATTCACCAATTGATAAATGGACAAAGAATGCGAAGAAACAGCTTCAAAGAAAGAAATCAAGTAGCATATGAAAAAATGTTCTAATTTACTAACAGATAAATACAAATTTAAACAACTCTGAGGTACACACCTCAGACTATCAAAGTTAACAAAAAAGGGAATGGCAAATAATGATGGGGCTGTGGGAAAAACAGGCACATTAATATACTACTGGCTGAATTATAAACTGGTCCAGCCATTCTGGAAAGCAACTTGGAACTACACCCAAAAAATCTATTAAATTGTGAATACCCAGTAATATCCAAGTTATACCCCAAAGAGAAGAAAGAAAGGAAAAAGAACCTATATCTATATCTCTATATCTACATATATATATATGTGTGTGTATATATATATATACATACACATATATCAGCAAATTTCATGGAGGCAAAGAACTGGAAAGTAAGGGGATACTCATCAACTGAGGAACAGATAAACAAGTTATGATATACGAATGTGATGGAAGACTATAATGAGAAATGAAGAAGGGGATGATTTCAGAAAAATCTGGGAAGACTTGTATGAACAGATGCAAAATGAAGTGAATGGAAGCAAGGGAAAAATACGTACAACAACAATGTTGTAAAGACAAACACCTTTAGAAGATTAAGGAAATCTGATCAATACAATGAAAAATCACCATTCCTGAAGGCTCATGATCAAACATGCTATCCACTTCCAGATAAGACAGATGATAGACTCAAAGAGATGATTATGGCACTTTTTCTGGACATGGATAATGCAAGAATATGTTCTGTTCAATACAAATTTGTACATATTTTAAGCTGGTTTTTCCTTGCTTTCTCAATTCAAAACTGAAAATAAGGGGTGGCCAGGTAGCACAGCGAGTAAGAGCACCAGCCCCAGAGTTAGGATAACCTGGGATCGAATCTGGACTCAGATACTTAGCACCCACCCAGAAACACCTGGCCACGTAACCTTGAGCAAGTTACTTAACCCCAATTGTTTAGGGGCGGCCAGGTGGCTCAGCGAGTAAGAGCACCAGCCCCAGAGTCGGGATGACCTGGGATCGAGTCCGTGCTCTGATACTTAGCACCACACCTAGAAATAACTGGCCATGTAACCTTGAGCAAGTTACTTAACCCCAATTGCTTTAAAAAAAAATTGAAAATAAAATAAAATTGGATTTTAAAAAATGATTAATTCGGGTACCACTTCCTAGGTGAAGCCTTTACTGATATCCCCAGTTGACAATACTCTCTTGGATTCAAAAATTACTTTTCATTTACTTAGCTTTATATTTACCCTACCAGCGTGTAAGCAACTTGAAGGCAAGGAATATGGTTTTTGTCTTTATAACATCTTGGCACATAGTGGACATTTAATAAGCATCTATTGAACTGATTTCTTTTAAATCAAAATTTTGTTTTTATATTTTCTTCACTATTACTTAGTCCTATTACTACAGATCAATCACTATTTTATTCTTGAATCAGATGAAAAGACATCTAAATCTCAGGGCTTTATTTTTTCAAAGTTTAGATTTCCTAAGAGCTCACTGACAAATATTTATTTTAAAATCCTAAAAAACATTTTTAAATAAAAATCCTTATGTGATGACAGAAAAACTAATTTCTATCACATCACAATAGTATCTAGCACATAATTTTTCTATCATTCCACACATAAGTCTGACAAACTTATCTGAATCTTTCTCGCTACTCAAAAATACTACTGGATTCATTCTGTATGAGAAGAATGATATAAGCTCAAAATCAACTGACTTCTCTATTCACACCTTAGCACCAAAATGACTTAAATTCTGAACATTTTCCAAACATATTTATAACTCATTTCAAACTTAATATCATTATAAACCTCATTTGATCACCACCTCAATTGACTTATTTCCATCTTTATACTCTCAGACTTTGATGAAACACTGAATTATCAGATTCTGGTTTTAGGATCAATTCCTCTTTTAAAAATCCCATAATGAACTAAAAGTCAATTATGCATTATAATGTGAATACATATGATCAATATGTATCAATTATTTTTAAAAGGCAAAAAAAATGTTAAATCCTCAATTTACTTTATTTCAAATTTTTTCTCAACAATTTCTTTCTCTTTTCATAGCAATAAATTTCTGAAACACTAATGCACTGAGTTTCTACAGGTTACACTTCATTTTCTGAAATTCACACTAACTTCTCATGAATGATACAGAGCCTTACTTTTTACTAAAAAAAAAAAAATTCTCTGGGGAGGCTAGGTGGCGCACTGAGTAAAGCACCAGCCCCAGAATCAGGAGGACCCAAGTTCGGTTCTGGCCTCAGACACTTAACACGCAAACAAAAAAAAACAGCCGTGTAACCTTGGCCAAGTTACTTAACCCCAACTGCCCTCCAAAAGGCAAAAAAAAAAATCTCTGGCCATAGTGTGCTTACACACAACTGATCTATGTATCTTTAGTCAAATGTAAGAGTGTGAGTATGTGTGTGTGTGTGTGTGTGTGTCTGGAAGTTTATTATTAACAACTCACATTTATATACCTTTATTGTTTGCAAAGCTCTTTTCTCACACCAATCCTGAAGCCAGTCATGCCAAAAATTATTAATTATTATCCCTTTTTTACACTTGAAGAAAATTGTGACTTGCCTACAACTACATAGCTAAGAAGCTTCTAAAGTAGGTTTTAGGTCCAGTTCTCCTGACTTAAAGCCTAGGACTCTAACTACTATGCCAAAAAGTTATAAGCTGCTCCCATATAAAGATCTGAAGTAAGTAAAGTCTAGAATTATCATTTTACTCTCTGCTGGTAATATATATTATTTTATTAATGTACAAAATAGCTATATATAATTCTCCATTATTTCTAAAAATTTCCCCTGATTTTTCCAAAATTAGTGGGATTATTTTAATCAAATATATAATAGCCTGGGGAAAGAACCATTGGTAGAAATTTTGCAACATATGTAGAACAATTATTCACTGAACTCAGGCAAACATTAGGACCAAACCAAATATATACCATGATGGTTTTAACAGAGAAAATATAATATAAATATATATATGCCATTTTTACTAGTCAATTTAATGGTAAATTTAATTTCATCATCTTATCTGAAGAATTCAAACAAAAACTGCCACAATTAAGAGGCTTCATTTTTAAAGGCAAAAATTTTTTTCTTTACTTTGCCTGTATATAATTCACTGTGGTAGGATAAATTTTTTAAGGTTCAAAGGAGAAATCAATAAGCTACACTCATCAATACATCTAAAAGCAAATCTAACTCCAAAATACTATTACAAACTTATAAATACTTATGATGGAAGGACACCAGATTAAAAGACAAAAAAATTAGTTAACTTTTCCCTGACAGTTCTATTACAACACTTGCCTCATCAACTAAATGATTCTTTAAAAGGTTGTCATTTCAGAAAAAATTCAAGATTAAGGAAGGTAATAAATAAAAGGCAGAAAAATGGAATGTGAACATAAGTTTTCTACCATTTTAATATAATTTTTTTTTAATTGCTTTTGGGAGGTCAACTGGCGTTAAGCGACTTGCCAAGGTCACACAGCTAGTAAGTGTTACGTGTCTGAGGCCAGATTTGAACTTAGGTCCTCTTGACTCCAGGGCCAAAGCTCTATTCACTGTGCCACCTAGATGACCCCTAATATAAAATTTAGATGTAATTTACCATTTTCGCATGCAAAAAAAGAAAAGCAAATCATTCTGTGATATACCTTTGACATTAAGGTCAAGCTAAAAACCTAACAACTTTTAATAAACCTAGCCTATTTCTAGGATTTTTTTTATCTAAACCTATCATTAATTGGTGTAGGAAAAGTCCTTCTACCAATCAATGTAAGCTAGCATTGATAAAGCCTATCACTATTCTAGTACTTTGTTGGCAAATTGGCCACACACATACAGATACATACACATTTCCTCTCCCTCTCTCTCTCTCCTTCCCTTCCCCTCCCCACATGCCCCTACCATAATTCCAGTAGCATTCACAACAAATATAAATGTGTAAAAGCTGGAACTAAAAATACAGTAAAATAATGGGTAAATTCATGGTCATATCTTTTAATCAAAATCATATTAACATCTCAAACTATAAACTCACTAGAATTAGTAAGCACATACAAGAGAGGATTTAGCTTTTTAAATCTTACATATGCTCAGAAATCCCTTTATTTTATAAGAGTGACAATTATTTTGCTTTTTAAATATACCATCCAAGTGTACATCTTCAGTCCATGTGTTGACAAGATAAAAATTAGATGAACTAACACATTACAAGAGGAAATTATTAAACTACAAATATACATAAATTACTGGGAAATCGTTTCTATAATAATTTTAATTAAGTTAGTACAAAGACTATATCAAAACTGAATAAATACCAAATTTTACCTTTTCTGTATTGTAATATAAAGATTTCAAAGTGGTAAACAAGGGTGGGCAGCCTTTACTGAAGTTAACCCTCAGGAACTTATCCATTAGTTCTCTAAATTTTTCACCTAGAAACAAAAGTATATCTTATTAAACTTTAATTATTGTGAACAACTCTTAAAATGATCAGTTTAATAATATCTTTTAATATTTAATAATTAATAATAGTTTTAATAATAATTTTAATAATGCAAATAAAACTTTCAAAAGTTGCAACAAGAAAAAGAAAAAAAGAATTTCGGAATCATTTCTGTTACTATAAAAAGAATGGCGATTTCTTTCACTTATCAACAGTATCAGCTCTCCTTAATTTTTTTCCTGCATCAAAACATCAACAACTTATCTTCAAGCGATATTTCAAAAGATGAGTTCTATAAAAAAGTTTTTTCATTTAAGAAAGGCTCATAATGCACTTACAACATTAAGTATAAATACATTAATAAGTATATAAATTATGCCCTACAATCCATAATTCAGGAACCCTATAAACAAGGGAAAATAATACCATGTCACTGAAGAGAATGCAAAAAACATAATTCAGTGTTAACTATGATCAAAATTATATTCCAGAAGTATAAGGAAAGGATGTAATCATAAAAAAAATCTCCTTTTATGCTAAATAGTATTTATTACTACTATCCAAAATTTAAATGCATGATTCACTTTAAACAGCAACTGTAAAAATCAATTAAATATAGAACCCTAATGGCTATGTGAAGAAAATCTAAGGAAAAAAATATGGTCTAGGGGAAATGGCATTGGCTTTGGCATCAAAGGGCAAAGATGCAAATTCTACCTCTGCTACTTAGTAGCTCCTCCATGTTCTTATCAAAGTGCCTTCACTTTTCTAGAGCTCATTATCCACATCTATAAAATGAGGTAATTCTTAGGTAACATTACCTATGAAAGAAGAGCTTTAACCTAAAGATGAAGATGTAGTAAGCTTCACAAATAACTGAAAGGAAAAGGGAGCTGGTTTGGGGAATTGATGAAATATATCTACATCAGAATATAAAATATTTTTTAAAATTCATTAAATGTTAATAACTTGCTTTTATATAACCAACAATACTAATCTTAAGTTCACACAAAGCCTTCCCTAATTTCCCCAGTAGTTAGTGCCCTTCCACCTCTCAAATTAACCTGACTTATATGTATTCATGTACATGTGTCATGCTTCCCCACTGTCAGTAGAAGGTAAGTTCCTAGAGGGCAGGGAAAATTTTATTTTTGTCACTGCACCCTAAGGCCTAGCATAGTATCTTAAATATTGTAGAGACTGGAATAAATTTTCACATCCAAAATATGTCTGATAAATAGAATGCAGAAAGCAAATAGTTTATCCAAAATTTCACTCTGATTTTAAGTTTTCACCTTGCCTCCTTAAAAACTCAAATGCTATCATGCTCAAATACATTCGTATACTAAATAACTCCTTAAACTAAATGATAATATGGTACAAAAGCAAGAGTCAACAAAACTGGGTAGTAGTCAAATCAAGAATTCATATTTCCCTAATCAAAAGGGAAAAGACTAGATATTAAGTTTCTTAAAGGTTCTGCTTTCCCTAAATGCTTTCCTTCATTTAGTTATTATCATTCACCCTTCTACAGGATTAGTTCTCCTTTGTTGTTTTTCCATCACTCTTTACTCAAATCATAAAACTTGGTTGATGAGATTTTACTTAGAATTCCTAAATAAATTCTCTATTCACAATAACAAGGAACAAAAATCAAAATGTTATTTTAACATCTTCTGCAACTAAATTTTATCATATTTACTAACCACTTAAATCATACATTTCTCCCTATATCTCTTTTTATTCACCTGACCACATTTTTTTTTAAGCAATCGGGGTTAAGTAATTTGCTTGAGGTTACACGGCCAGTTATTTTTGGGTGTGGTGCTAAGTATCAGAGCCTGGATTTGATCCCAGATCATCCTGACTCTGGGGCCAGTGCTCTTACTCACTGAGCCACCTGGCCACCCCTAAGCAATTGGGGTTAAGTAACTTGCTCAAGGTTACACGGCCAGGTGTTTCTGGGTGGGTGCTAAGTGTCTGAGCCCAGATTCGATCCCAGGTCATCCTGACTCTGGGGCCGGTGCTCTTGCTCGCTGTGCTACCTGGCCACCCCTTACCTGATCACGTTTTGCCACTAAGAAGGTAAATGTCCAAATGCAGTTAAGAGAGGGAGAGCAATGGCAAAGACTGATTAATCAAACTCTGTATCAAAAGATAACTAAGTGGGGCGGCCAGGTAGCACAGCAAGTAAGAGCACTGGCTCCAGTGTTGAGAAGACCTGGAGATCGAATCCTGGGCTCAGACACTTAGCACCCACCCAGAAACACCTGGCCGTGTAACCTTGAGCAAGTTACTTAACCCCAATTGCTTAGGGGCGGCCAGGTGGCTCAGCGAGTAAGAGCACAGGCTCCGGTGTTGGGACGACCTGGAGATCGAATCCTGGGCTCAGGCACTCAGCACCACACCCAGAAATAACTGGCCGTGTAACCTTGAGCAAGTTACTTAACCCCAATTGCTTAAAAAAAAAAAAAAAGAAGAAGATAACTAAGTATTTTCCCCAACATTTCTTGGACGCTTTGAAGATTCTTTGTTTAATCTTTATTTTTATGTAAATGGCATAGCTAATAAAAACAAGTGTTCTGTCACCTTATATAAGTAAAACTAATTCTCAACAATATAAAGGTGTGAAGAGTTGTAATGAGATTTGATAAGTTAAATGAAAGATACTGAGTATGCTTCCATAAATTTGTAAATTCAGCATCCACTAATTGGTTATGTTCAGTTTGCTTTTTTCCATAAAAATGATTCATATGAGCTAGATGAAAACATAGGTCACTATAATGAAATGGAGCATGAAGATATGATCTAGAATATATCTGGAGAAAGGAGTCGAATAACTAACTACTCCTCTTTAGATTATAAAAATATAGTCAATGAGGAAGTACTCACCACCACCCAATCCCATCACCTAAAAACATACCTGTTTTGCCACTTAATCTAAAACCTCATTAGCAGCCATTCTTCCAATTGTTTAAAGTGTATCTGTACATATCAATACTTTAGAAGGTATCTATATTTATTCAAGGCATAAACTTATTAAATAAGGCCTTACTATGAGAATGACAGAGAATAGACCCCACCTCTAGAGTCAAGCATTTCATTTGACAGCTATTTACAGAGCTTTACTTGATACTGAATTAATACTTAAAAGCATGCCACAATGAATAACTTTTTAGAAAGACAAACTATTTCCTTAAGTCTTTTTTCATCTAATACTTGGGTTCCTTTATATTGTTTTGTTTGGGTAATAAAATCCATTGGATTCATTATATTTTTTTTTTTTAGCAATCCTTGTTTCACAAAACACAGTATTTTGTACCAAGAGTTCACTTGAATATTGCATATTCCAAGTTTTAGGACTTAATTTTGATAATTCATTGCTCAAGAGACTTGGAAATTTCACTGAGGAATTATTGTCTCTAAAATAACTACTGAAAGATAACAAATAATTTTTTTGAAAAGCCAGACTATTTCTATCCACATAAAATTGTGTCCCACAAAGTAATAGTTACTTAGGATTCCATTTTGAAATTCTTTCCCCTCAAGATTAGTCATACCACATGGCAGGAAAGGATTCCTAGGACCTTTGTTGTACAAATTTCTTGAATACATCCTATCTTCAATCTCTTTATACCTAAAGAAAGATCTTCAAAACTTTCTTCACATCCATAAGGCATTTCTACTATGATTTTCATTCATTTTTCCTTTTTGAGGTTTTAAGAAGAGGGCAGTATTTTTCAGATTCTATAAATTGTTCTACAGTGAAACAGGCCATTGCCTGTACACAATCTTCCATCTACCACCTCCATGCCTTTGTACAAGTGGTCCCCATCTCCAGAAAGCATTTCCTTCTGACCTCTGCTTAGTTGAAGGCATATCTTCCTTCCAAGTCCAACTCCTATATAAGTCTTTTCCTGATCTCCCCCAACTTCCTAGTAATTAGTTCTTGAAATTACTTTATATTACTCTAAAAATATTTTGTACTTGTTTGTGTACATGTTTTAATAGAGCTGTAGAATGGGTTGAGTTTAAGTTTGTCTTTGAAATACCCAAAGCCTAATAGTGCCTTCCCTGAATATAATAAATGTTTTGAAATGAACTGTGGGTGGTTCTGTGTTGGCAAAAGGATAAAAGTATAAAGAAACTTCATTTCTTTACACACAGGTATAATACATAATAAATCTAAGAGATGTAATAATAATAATAATAATGATAATAGCTAACATTTATATAGCACTTTACTACATACCAGGAATAATGCTAAGCATTTTACAATTTTTATCTCATGTGATCCTCACGACCACCCTACAAGGTAGGTGCTATTATTATCCCCATTTTAAACATGAGGAAACTGAGGCAAAGAGAGATGAGGTGACTTGCCCAGGATCACAGAGCTGGTATGTGAGACCAGATTTGAACTCTGATCCTTCTTACTCCAGATTCAGTGCTCTATCCACTATATTACTTTACCAAAGACAATCTGGTATGTTCTCTACAATTTTTGTAATTATACCAGAGCCTCACCACCAAGCTGTCCTTAAGGTACAAGCCACTAGACTTTTCTATCTCTCACATCTGATGTTTTTCTTTCTTTTCAAAAGCTACTTTTCAGTGAATAGAGCACTGGCCCTGGAGTCAGAAGGACCTGAATTTAAATTAAAAAAATCCAGTCTCAGACACTTGACACTTACTAGCCATGTGACCTTGGGCAAATCACTTAACCCCAATTACCTTGCCTTGACCCCTCAAAAAAATTTTAAAAAAAAAGGCTGCTTCAAATGTTCCTCTTAAAGTAGGTTTGTTAGACAGGCCAAATATAATGATCCTATCCTAAACTATACCAATTTGGAACTTCAAATTTCACTGAGGAATCTAAATGATTAGAAATGTTCTTAAAATTAATCAGAATGTGTTTCTCTGACAAAAGAAAAGGTACTTTAACAAATTTTAAAGCTCTAAGCTAAGAACCCTATATCAAGTGAACCTGATATTAGTACAGAACAAATCTGGGTGTCCTAGAAAGACTCAAAGAAAAAAAAAAGACAGGGGAATGAGGAGGGAGGATGGGTCTTGTTAAAAAAAAAAAAGTTAAATGCCAGCCATCAGTTACAAAAACAGTATTTAACAATAAAACTCAAATGCTTCCAAAAAAGAAATTTCTATCCAGTATCTAAGCAAAGAAAATCCTAGCTATATTGTGTTAAAAATTAGCCCAGTTGGGCAATGAGTTTCTATTTTTCTTACCTAATAGAAAAGCTAAAAACTATAAGCTCATATTTTTAAAATGATGAAGGAAAGAACTGCCAAGCCAACATAGATTCATTTAAAAACATACCCCTTAGGGCAGCTAGGTGGCACAGTGAAAAAAGCACTGGCCCTGGAAGCAGGAGGGCCTGAGTTCAAATCCGACCTCAGACACATAACACTTAACTAGCCATGTGGCCTTGGGTAAGTCACTTAACCCCAAATGCCCTGCCTTCCCCCCTCCAAAAAGCAAAAAAGAAAAATTGCCCCTAAAAAAGTTCCTAAGTGGTTCATTTTATTTTTGGTGCCAAAATTATAAAAAGAAATGGCAACTGTTCAACAATGTTCAACAGCCAACAGCTCACAATGCCACCAAACTTTATTGATAATAAAATGGCTGACAAAGGAGGTTCCTGCAAATTAGCATTCTTCATATAATAACCAACACCTCCTATATTTAGGCTGATGGATACACAATTTTAGAAAGGAATTTTTTTTTCATGGTTCATAAAACCTGGAAAATAACATGCAATTATGGTATCTTTATAACCTCCAGAGAAAATGAAATAATCCAAAAATCTCAAATCCAAGAATATAATAAGGCATAGATGTTTCCTTTTGAAATGGGAAGTTTTTTCTTAGTTCCATTACACAGAGACACAGAGAGAGAGACAGATATAGAGACGTAAATGAAGAAGTACATAAATAAGAGTTTAAAAGAAGAATCTCAACCTTGGAATCCCAATCTCAAAGAATCCCAATCAAATTTCTAAAATTCTAAAGTGAAATGTATAACAATTTGCTACAAAAATGTAACAATCTTACTCAAATTTCCCAAGAGAGTTTGTTATTACCCCTTTAGAAGGTCACCTCCTTAAGGACAGGGAACATGTTTTTGCCTTTCTTTGTAACCCCAAAGCTTCCATAGTACCTGGCATAGTAAGCACTCAAGTAAATGCTTTTTGACTAACAAAAAAATTATGGAGCTATCTTGAATTCTAGAAACAATCTTAACACAATACATGGTAGGTAACAACCTGGAGTATAACAAAGAACATTTTTTACATTCCATTCTCCATGGCATGAAAATTCATTGTTACCTCTCTAAATTAAAATAAACTAGTTAAAGATATAAAATTAATGTTTTCCTTGATAGGGGCAGGGAAAACACAATTTTCAAACTTTGCATAGGGTATAAAAGTGCTTCCATCCTAACTCTGCCCAGTTCGGGGAAAAAAAAAATCTTAAATCCTTTACTTTAAATTATGCCAATTTGGAAAAATGACAATAGTGATCTAAAAGATATCCAGATATTACCTGGGGCAAAGTTTAAAGGTAATCTTCTGGGTGAAAGTGCTCTGGGGTGCCGTTTACTTATTTCTTCATAAATATGAAGCCTTTCTTCTAAGGTGCCTATAATAAACAACACATACAAAGTATAGTAAAAAAAAAATGCATATATAAAACACAAATAGCAATTTTAAGTTTCTGAATTACAAATAAAACTACTCCAACTTTTAAAATTATGACAAGACTGACTTTTTACATTCTGTAGTGCCAAAATATTAAAAATACTACCAAAATAGCTTAATAAACAATACTTTAAAAACCTATAGCATTACGTCCAGGAAGGCCCTTCCCAAAGCAGTTTTAAACCAATTTTACATGGAACAAAGATAAATATTCTGTTTTTACCTCACTCTTTAATATGCCTTTCATTATCAGCAAAGTAATGATCCATTATAACATATAAATAATTGTTTAGTAACATAGATAACACATGCTTCCACAAAATTCTATGGAAATAAAAGAAAGTTAACAGGATGGTTTTATAGCATCAAAATTTCTAAATGTTATGAATGTTTTTACATTTCATTTCAAAGGTAGACCACTGGAACTTTTGTACATCTAATAAAAACACTAAAAGGCACAACTGACAGACTAGATAGAGGGTTTCACAAAGACCTGGGTTTATCCTACCTCTGTCATACTAATAATGAAAGGGCTTCTTTCTTTCCCCAAGAATATGTTTTGGAGCTCCAATGTGGCTGGATTTTAAAACTGAGTTATTCAAATGAGAATAATTACTTTCGGGTTATTAAAGATCTGGAGATATTTTGAAATATTAAGTACTCTAATTCCAAAAATTATATGAAGGTTATTGCACAAAACGTGCTTTATATTGCCATACTTTGCCTTATAAAATAGAAAAAATCTCTCTGACATCACCAAAGTATGATTATATTCTAAAAAAGTTTACCCACTAGCTCTAAAGTAAAAAGCCTTGTCACACAGTTAGAATTAGAATGCTGTCAGGACTAAACCATTTCAATGCCCTATTTGATGTCACAAATTGGAGCTCCAGAACTTACCACGGGAGAGAAAAAGTCCTAGGGATACCTAAAAAATAAAGTAGTACACAGTTTTTGAAATTAATGGAATTTAAAGTAACATAGGATCCTGATATGTAGAAGTCTAATTAGATACGAAAAATATTAACTATCTTTATCATTAATTACTGTGTTAGCAACCAAGACTTGATGATAACATTTCAACATTTTAAAAAATATTCAAGGAAATAAAGGTAAAAATAACTGACCAAATAACTACAGACACATATCTTATCTCACTTTGATTTTTTCTACTCTTCATCTAGAATCTTGAAGAACACTAAGGTAAAACAGGGACACAAACAAGTAGTTTTGTTACTATTGTGTTAAGTCTGACATATCTTTTTTAAAAACTACATAAGAAATTCAGTTTCACATATATCCCTCTTTTTTGTTCACCTCAGTATATTCAAATGTCCATATTTGTTGAAGGTTAAGTTTAAAAAAAAAGACAAGATCAAATCAATGCTCTAAATTCATCAACAATTTGATACAGACTCTGCTCACAGTAAATACTTTGTTCAAGAGAACTGCAAAACTTAGGAAGTGGAATAGAAATTATTAAACCACTAATTTATAGTCCAAAAGAACATATCCAACTTTGATAACTGAAAAAAAAATATTAAATTTGGAGCATACTAACTGGGGTAACTTTTCAATAATATCTTTCATATTAAAAAATGTTTAACTTATTTCCCACGCTCTATTTCCAAAATATAAGAATTATATAGGTAGCACCAATTTCTGTCACAATATCTACACATTTACGTAAGATAAATTTTGTTTTAGAAATGTACATCTTTACCCCAACAAGCACTTAATTTGAGGAACTATTAACTTTAGAAATTAAAAGAAGGATGATCATGAAACTCTATGAGGCTTATCAAGTTTATATGATGACAAATTATTCTAAATGTTTTTCTTCTGTACGCTATGAATAGAGAAAAAACATCCAATTTGACAGGGCTGAAAGAGATAAGTGTTAGGGTATTTTTATCATTATCGTTATTATAAATTACAACATACTCCAAATCTGTAGATCCTTAACTCTGTTTTAATGGTAAATTTAATACAACTAAAATTAAGTACAAGTGAATTAAGACTATTAACACTTAACATGAATTTACTATATAAATTAATACAAGACTAAAACAATTGTTTTGACCTACTTAGAAATTCTGATAGCAAAAGGTAAATTTTATCTCTAGCAAAGTTAAGAAAATTGTCTTTGATGATAAAGCTAATAGAGAAACAAGATGGGAAGGGATAAGAAAAAACTGCTTCAAGAACCAAACTTAAGAAGTCACGTTCACTGACATTTGAACAGTATGTTTAATGTATATTATTCATTAAAACAATGAACTTAGCATAATATCCTCTGATCACTTCTATGGCAGTTAATTATTAGCATAGCATAATATTGAGCAAATCCTAACTTCTCTGGCTTTTATAAAACAAGGATAATATTTACAGAACCTCTTCCAGGGTTATTATGTGAACAGCTCTTTGTAAAACTAAAAGTGCTATAAACAATGGGAGTTCTTGCTATTATTCTATGAACCTGAAACACATGAGACTACAATACTTTATAAATATCCTGTACTGATTTTTAATGAAAAGTTATATCTTTTCCATCAATTAGTAATATTTTAATGTATACTATGTTGCTATCTAAAAGGTAATTTTTAATTCTCTCTAAAGCATTTAACATTTTAAATATTTCCTTAAAATTCAAAGATATCTAAATATTTATTAACATGAATTTACAAAACAGAAAAAAAGCCTCAATATTAAAAAATACCATTAAAACGTGTTTTTCTCTCCAGGGTCTAATAATAGAGCTTACTGGAGATTATTCTTCAAAAAAGTAACATTTTAAAAGCAATGAAAATAAATTTATTACATACGAGGCTGCAGAGCTTTCTCTAAGCCTTCATAGTAATTCCAGTTTTCAGCATTCCGATCAATCAAGTCTTTGAATATTTCACCAGCTTCTTTCAATCTTCCCAATTTCAATAGCATTTCTCCTAAAATTAAGTTTGATATTTTTATGTGAACTAGTCAATTTGTATTAAATTATCAACTACAATAAATGGAGGAAGGAAACAGGATATCCATGTATGTTTTCTTTTTGGGAATTTTGTAGAAGACAACAATTTCTATTATGAGGGACATAACAATTCAATTTGGCTTCCAAAAATCAAACTCCAGTTACACAGCTCATCAAATGATTGCTTAGAATGTCTATAACCATTATTATATAATTTCACAGAAAACTGAATTGGAGAAGAAATCTCAACCGCCAACCTGAACACTAATTTTCTCTACAACATACTGTACATAACAAATGGTTATAAAGTTTTGTTGAAGACATCTAGAGGAGCTGTGGGGGTAGAACCTAATACCTTCTGAGTAAACTCCCTCACTTTAAAAGAACCTGTAATAAATTTATTTTAAAACTAAAATTAAAATAAAATTATTTTATTTAATGGCACTTGTTAAATCAATTCAAAGAACCCTAGGGACGTAGAAAAACCAAGGTTGGGAATCTGGTCAAATATTTTTTCTATGATTTGAGATACAGTTTTGGGGGTCAAATTACATCTTATTACATCAAATTCTCTTGTTTCATACCAGAAAAAAACAGTCATAAAGAACCAAGAAAGAAACTCATGGGTATAACATATGGTAAATTTTTGGCCCAAGGTAAAAACAGAGTGCTGAGAATTTGTACCTTTGACAGGAGCCACATTTTTTTATTTAATTAGTAATTTATTTTTTCCATTACATGTAAAGACAATTTTCAACACTCATTTTTAAAAAAAATTTGAGATCCAAATTTTTCACCCTCCCTCTTTCTCCTTCCTCCTCCCCAAGCAATCTGATAGAGGTTATACATGTGCAATCATATAAAGCATTTCCACATTAGTCATGCTATGAAAGAAAAACTCTGCCTGTCTTCTTCAAAGGAAGGTAAATTTTGATGGAAAAAACTGCCCAGTTAACTTGGGATTTACTGGCTAGATTTCTTTCTCAAAGACCAAGCCTTAAATACATTTCACTCTGGAACTCACAGACTGGAAAACAATAGGTCCCAGGCCAAGCACCACTTAAAGGTTATTTTTTGGGCCCTCCTAGCTCAGAGTCAATGTAAATAGTAATTGCTTCAATTTTGGCCTGCAACCTTTAGAGGGTCTTCCCCTCCCAGTCTGATTGTTTTTTTAATTAAATGGGCCATCACTTGACTCACTTTTTTTTTTCAAATGCTTTATTAACTTCTGATTTACAACTTTAATTTCCGCCAGATTTTGAGCTACAAATTTTCTCCCTGTTTTTCCCCTACCCACCACCCCAGAATAGCAGTCCCACAGGATATCCCCTCCTCCAATCTGCTCTCTCCCATATCTTCTCCCATACCCCCTTAAACTTTTCCAGTAGGGCATGGTGGATCACTATGCCCCAGTGTCTGTTTATCTTCTTTCCCAATTACCTATAAGATAGTATTAATAATAGTATATATGTATACATAATTTTAAACATTTGATTTTAAAACTGTGAATTCCAAATTCATTCCCTTCCTCCCTTGTCACCCACCCTTACTGGGAAGATAAGCAGTTCAGTATAGATTGTACATGTGTAGCTAATGCAAAATATTAACACAGTAGATACATTGTAAAAGACTGACTATATTTCCCTCCCTCCTATCCCACCACCCACTTGTTCTATTCTCTACTTTGATCCCATCCCTTTTCAAAAGTGGGTGCTTCCAACTTCCCTCCCCCCCCCAGCCTGCCCTACCTTCCATCTTCCCCCCCCTTATCCCCTTCCCCCTACTCTCCTGTAGGGTGAGATACCCTATTTAGTGTGTATTTCATTCTCTCCCTGAGCCAAATTCAGTGAGAATAAGGTTGACCCATTCCCTTTTGCCTTCCTATTCTTCCCTTCCATTGTAACCCTTTTCCCTTGCCGCTTCTTTATGACATTCTGTCTCTCTGCATCTCCTCTCATTATATTCCTCTCTCACCTCTTAATTTCACCTTTTAAGTATCATCCCTTCCTGTCAAATTGGTCCTGTGCCTTCTATGTATACCTATAAGCATATATAGACATTCATATATGTATTCACATGCCCATATACCCTCCAATATAGACATATACATATATACATATATATTTCTATTCCCTTCAACTATTTTCATACTGAGAAAAGTTTCATCAGTTACAATTATTGTTTTTCCATGTAGGAATGTTAATAGTTCAACTTTGATCAGTGGTTTAGTGATTTCTTTTCCCTGTTTACCTTCTCAAGCTTCTCTTGCTTCTTGTATCCGGATGTCAAATTTTCTATTCAACTCTGGTTTTTTCATTAAGAATGCTTGAAAGTCCTCTATTCCACTGACTGACCATATTTTCCCCTGAAACATGATACTCAGTTTTGCTGGGTAGGTGATTCTTGATTTCAATCCCAGCTCCTTTGACCTCTGGAATATCATGTTCCAGGCCCTTCAATCCCTCAGTGTAGAAGCTGCCAGATCCTGGGTTATCCTGATTGTGTTTCCACAATATTCAAATTGTTTCTTCCTGGATGCTTGTAATATTCTCTCCTTCATCTGGGAATTGTGGAACCTGGCTATAATATTCCTAGGAGTTTTCTTTTTGGGATCTTTTTCAGGGGGTGATCAGTGGATTCTTTCAACCTCTATTTTGCCTTCTGGTTCTAAAACATCAGGGCAGTTTTGCCTTGAGAATTTCTTGGAGGATGATTTCTAGGTTCTTTCTTTGATCATGGCTTTCAGGTAGTCCAATAATTTTAAAATTCTCTCTCCCGGATCTATTTTCCAGGTCAGTGGTTTTTCCCATGAGATATTTCACATTGCCTTCTATTCTTTCATTTGTTTGGATCTGTTTAACAGCATCTTGATCTCCCATCAAGTCACTAGCTTTCTTTCAATCCATTCTAAATCTGAGGGAATGATTCTCCTCATTGAGCTTTTGAGATTCTTCTTCCATCTGGCAAATTTGCCTTTTTAAGGCATTCCTCTCCTCATTGCCTTTTTGAGCCTCTTTTGCCATTTGAGTTAGTCTGTTTTTTAAGGTGTTATTTTCTTCAGTAAGGCTGTTGACTCTCATTTTGTAATTTTCTTGCATTGTTCTCATTTCTCTTCCCAATTTTTCCTCCACTTCTCTTATCTGCTTCTTAAGGTCCTCTATGGCCTGTAACCAGCTCATATTTTCCTTTGAAGCTTTTGGTGCAGGAGTTCTGACTTCACTGTCTTCCTCCTGTTCCGTGCTTTGCTCCTTTGTGTCCCCAAAATAGGAGTCTAATGTTGTAGTCTTCTATTTGTTTTGCTTCCTTTGCCTGGTCATGTCGCCCCTCAGTCACTTGAGCCCTAAGCTTTTTGCCACAGTAGGACTCTGCCACCAGACAGGGGAGCTTTCGTCCCAAACTCTGGGGTTTTCTCAGCTGCCGGAGGTATTAGTTGGGTGCCCTCTCTGAAGCCTCCACACGCTCTGGCAAGCTGGTCACATACCCCAGGACCTCCACCCTAGACCACAATCCAGATCCAAGCAGGTTAAAGCAAGAGCGATTACCCCTCAGACTGGTCGCTTGGTCCCCCTACACTCTGCAGGTCAGGAGTTGAAGCTGCAATGTGGCGTGGGCGTCTCAGCAGTTTCTCACCCTGGGGGCAAAAGATGACGCACTCTCAACTACTGGTCCCAAAGTCCACACTGCACTGACCTCTCACTTTGTCCTTTGCATCTATGTGTTGATGAATCTGGAAACAGCCACAGTTGCTGGTGATCTGGAGTCTCTCCTGCCGGCGGCTGGTCAGACCTGCCCTGGGGCTAAAACCTCTGGCTCACGGGGGCCTGGGCTCGGCTCCCAGAATGCCATGCTGGCTGATTCCTGCCAGCCTGCCAGGCTGTCCTCGGCAGGAGGTTAGCTTCTCTGTGTCATTTTGTGAGTTCTGTAGCTCCAAAGTTTGTTTAGAGTCCCCTTTTACATGAATTGGGAAAGGTGGAAGCCAGAGCCCCACGGAGGTCCTGCTTCTACTCTGCCCCTTGACTCACTTCTTAAAGAGGCCTATTCACTGAATGGGTGTTATCTCACTCAAAGTGAAAACCTTTCAGACCCAAGCCTAAAAGGGCCAGGGTCTCCCATTGCATCCTAGGCCATCTCCAGTAGTCCTGATGAATATCTAGCCACTGAACCCAGATGTTTCTGGAGGAGAAAGTGAGGCTGGTGACCTTGCATAGCCCTCCCTCACTTAAATCAAAGTCAATTGCAAGTCATATCCCTGATGTCATGGTCCTGTTCAGGAATGAAGGACAAATACACAACAATTTCCACATTAGTCATGTTGTGAAAGAAAAAAACAGAACAAAAAGAAAAACACACACACATACACACAAAAGTATAAATAGTATGCTCTGATCTACATTCAGTGTATATCAGTTCTTTCTCTGGATATAAGAGCCATATTCCACATCCCACAACAAGCAAACTAGGTATCTCACTGCAAAAACTTATTAAGTACAGTAGTTCAGTAACATAATGCCAACATAGTGCCCAATTTTATGTTGTATTCTTTATCCAGCTACATTTATGATCAACCACTGAGCCTTGTTACTGAAATTTCTAGTCATCATGAGCTTAGAAATAGCATGGTATATTTGGATGAAGATTTGTGATCAAATCAATTTACTTTGTTGAACACTTTATTATGCTATAGGAAAGATATATGCTACTCCTTTACAAAAAGACATAGGATATTTCTGGGAGATAAAATAGCATATACAATTATAGAAACATTAATTAAGCAAGAAGATAACTGGGAAAACAGATTTTTTTTAATTCATGATGTTAATGTTAAGCTCTTTTTAAAAGAATTACTAAACTAGTAGACAAGATAAATGCTACAAATACAACTTAACTAGATTTTAGCAAAGCTTATGATAAATTATCTCATATTATTCTTGAATATAATGAAAAGTTATAGATGCACTCACAATAGCCTCACAATCGGGAAATATTTAACAAAACAAATAAAAATACAATGGAACATTGATAATGTTAATGTGTAGTTTTCTGAGTCAATATACTGCCTACAGGGATCCAGAGGCCCTGCCTTCCATTTGAATTTGACATCAGTAAATTAGATAATAATTCTACAAAATGGATATAGAACATGTTGAATGGCTGGACTCAAAAGGTAGTCATCAACATCAACATGGCAGGTCACCAGTGGAGTTGATCTGAAAAAGATCTTTAGGTTATGGTGGACTGTAGGCTCAGTAAGAGGCAGTAATATAGTATGAAAGCCAAAAAAAGCTAATACAATATGGGACTGCATAACTTCCAGGAACTGAGAACTCTACCCTTTCATCAGATGGAGCGTTGTGTTCAATTTTTCATGCCACAGTTAAAGAATGATTTTGATCAGCTTAAGTATTTCAAGAGGAGAGCAACCAGAATAATAAAAGATCTTCAGTTCATGACATATAAGGATTGGTTAAAGGAAGGAGACATGTTTAGCCCAGAGAAAAGAAGATTCTGAAGGAAAGTCATCTTACTTCAAGGGATATCATATAGAGGAATGATTAGTTTGTTCCCAGGGGACAGAACCAGAACCAAGGCAGGGGAAGTGGCTAAGGATCAAATTTAGGCTTTATGTCAGGAAAAATTTCCCAACAATTATAGTAACCCACAAGTTTCACGGATCACTTCAAGAAGCTGTGAGGTCCCCCTCCTTGAAGGTCTTTAAGCAGATGCCAGATAACAACTTGTCATATATGTTATAGTACAGATTCCTTTCATGTATAATAATAATAATAATAACTAGCATTTATATAGCACTTTAAAGTTTGTTTATCTCTTTACAAATACTATCTCATTTTACCCTCACAATCCTAGGATGCCCTAGGATGTAGGTGCCATTATTAATCTCATTTACAGATGGGGAAACTGAGGCTGAGACAGGTTAAGTGGCTTACTTGGTCACAGAGCTAGTCAGTGTCTGAGGCTAGATTTAAACTCATTCTTCCTAATTCCAATGCCTGTACTTTATCTCCTAGGCAACCTGTGTAGGATGAACTAATGAAGTCTCTGCCAACTCAAAATTCTGTGATTCTGTGAAACATACAAAGTCTGAATTGCTAAGATATATGAACTTACTAACTTCACAGCACAAAAAAAAAACACCTCTAACTTACTTTATACTTAAAGTGCTCATAAACTCAAGAACTGTGCATGTTGTGTACACACATGCACATAATAGTAAATTCAATCTGTTCTGTGCCAGGGACAATTCTTTCTTATTTTCAAAGTTAATTCATATTATCAGCTTTTTTTGTCACTTAAACCATATCACTGTCCTTCCTTAAGCAGTATGCAGGAAAAAAATGTTTTCATAACTAACAAAAGCATTAATTATTTGGACAAGAAAACAATTGGTTAATTGGTGTCTTTACTCTCATAATTGTATACTACTTCAAATAATCTGGCAACAACTAGTAAGGTACAGGATAAATTCTAGAGATGTAACAGTTCTTTTGAATGATGATTCTCAAAGAAAGAAAAAGGAGAGTAACTTACCCTTAATTTCTTCTACTACAAGTTTATCACAGATTTGATTTTCATATGTTTCTATATGTTCTAAAGATTCTTGAAACAGATCTGCTTCTCTCATCACCTGGTTCTGATACAGTATTAATTCACTATACTCATAGTCTATTTTATTAGGTGGAATCTAGAAAAAAGGGGAAAAGGAACAAAATAATCAAATATACAAAATAAAGGTTACCCTACCAATAGCTAAAAGTCTGCCTTCTCATATTGAGTAACTTAATTTAATTGGAGCAGTCTTATGGTGAAACTGTGATTCTTATCAGTGTGAGTCCTCTCACTGCCAACACACATCAAGACTTTGCCAAGTGAAGAAGCCAAGGTCGCAGAGCTTCAAGATTTAAGAAAGGCACAGAGAAAACATATTTTCTGCTTATTATTTGTTAATTCATTTAGTTTCTCTTTTTAAATGCTAAGGACTTATGTAATGTTCCATAACTTATTTTGTATACTTCTGCTAACTTATATGTCATAAATCTACATTGTAGATGACCTTTTTTTAGTAATGTTAAGTTTATAATAAAAAATTCCCCAAAATTAATTGGTTTCCTTTTTTTGGCTTTGTTTTGCTATTTTTTTTTTTTTTTGCTTTTTGGAGGCAATTGGGGTTGACTTGCCCAAAGTCACCCGGCTAGTAAGTGTGTCAAGTGTCTGAGGCCAGATCTGAACTCAGATCTTCCTGACTCCACGGCCAGTGCTCTAATCACTGCACCACCTAGACACCCTGATTTCTTTTTTTTATATTGCTCAGTTATCACCATACTTCCACAACCTAAAGACTGTTTATCTTTTTGAAGAGAATATTCATGAATTAAAAAGCATAGGGCTTCTTTAGAAACTCCTCAGAAGTCCTTGCTTGATCCAAAACTTTATTTTCTGTAATTTTCACAGAGCCCTCTTTCACAATGAAAATCTCTAAGAATCTACGTATACACTAACTTAATCTGGAGCATCTTAAGTTCTCCCTACAACTTCTCTATTCCTTTATTCCCTGCAAAGAATTTGATTTAAAAGCTACTTTTTGTAGCCCATCAAACTACATTTCATTTGCTGCCTTTAGGCGCACAAAATAATCAAATATACAAAATAAAGGTTACCCTACCAATAGCTAAAATTCTGATTTTTTGATTTATGAGTTTTTTCATCTATTTAATTGGTTACCAAAGTTAAAAAAAAAAATCATCTGGTAACCAGCCTCCTGATGTCTCCCTCTTCCATTCTAAACTAGTCTTCAGCCAGATCCAATCCATTCCTTACTAATCCATACTCAAAGCCCTTTCAGTTGGGTTGAACCTACCAAAAACTATACTCTACTGACACAGTCTTCAGAAGACTATAGGTCATCTTCACATATAATGACACATTAGAACAGCTCTTTAATAAAGGAGGCTTCAGTAATATTATACTTTTTTTTCCCCAAGTCTCTAATATACCTACCACTGGTTAGATAAATAGAAAATGAGCTCTGTGAGGGTAGGCTGGAACTGTTTTAATTGTTATTGCCACCTCTGTGCTAGTAACAATAGTAATTACTCATGGTAGGCACTTCGTAAACACTTGTGAAATTAAATTAGGTCCACAATCATGTATAAATACAAATATAATTAGAAATAGGGATAAGAATTCATTCTTTAAAAATAGGCCTCTTCTTCCAAAAAACTTCTAAAAGCTTTAAATACCAAATGGAAGCAATTTACTGAGTCAGCAAGTATTTATTAAGCATTTGTTATGTGCCAGTCCATTGAATACAATGTTAATATGGTTAACTTTGATTTGATCTACTTCCACTAATAAGAGAATTAGAAAGCTAAGAAAAATCCTCCTTTAGTTGGAGGCATAAAGAAAGACCTACACATGGGTAAGGACCTCTGAAGGGTCATAAAGCTTTTGTAGAATATGACTAAGCATAACCAAACTTTTATCATTCACTTAACTCCAAAAAAACTGCACTGTATTCAATATAAATAAACATACCCTCTGCAGACTGTATATTTTTAAATGAATGTAGATGTTACTGTGATTAATAATATTTTAAATGTAGGTTTTATTGTGATTAATAAAATACAAATTCACAGTAACTTTTAGTCCTCACATTTGACTCAAATGACAGATACTAAATAGTACAGAATTACTTTCATGTTCCCATGTGTCTGAAAATTTTTTTCAAGTTAAAAAGTAGAACATACAGTCGGAAATAGCTGGAAATCATAGAACTTATACCTTATGCAAATAAAAAGCAAAATTATAATTTTATATATATATAAATATAATTATAATTTAGGCTATCTCTATGTCTCCCATAAAGGAATATTTCAATCAAAAAAGTCAATCATTTGCTTAAAAGAATTAACCATTACTAGGAAAGGCTATCTTAAGCAAACATATTAAATATTAAAAAAAACTCTCACAAAGTATCAGATTTATAATAAAACATGCCTTATTATTTAGTAAAAGTATCCAATTTTCCTCCCTCCTCCCAATTGTTTTCAAAAACCATTAATAAGGGCAGTCTTGAAATAAGTCTTACTTGCTGCGTCTTTCTAAATTCTTCCAATAGTTTTAGTGCCATATCATAATCTTTCAGCAAATGATATGCTATAGCATATCCAATCCATGAAGCACGTTGTGTTGGGCGCAACTGAAGAAGTTGATACCTTGTCTCCTTTAATGCAGAGCGGGGCAAGAAATGATAGAATTTTAGAATTGGAAGGAACTTTAGCCATCACATTTGACATGACAGGCTTCATTTTACAGAAAAGGAATCTGAGGACAAACAAAGTTACATGATTTGCCCTATCTCTTTTAAACTCACTATAAAATAGGCTGACCACATAATTATAATAATTTCCCAAATTACTTTATTTTACATTTAACACGTATTTCTACTGAACTTAGGAGTTGTGTTCTAGATTAAATTTTTTAAGTAAAATTACTTTCTAATAAGGACCATTTTAGCACTTCAACTAAAATTTTGTTTGTATTTGTCCTATACATTAAAATAAATTCTTCAGGCCTACAAAACTTTCAGTAGACTTTCAGATTTTTCCCCTCACTTTTCACTGTTGGTGTTGATACTGATTTCTTACACTGAATTTTTTTCACACACTATTATAGTGACATTTTAGTTGCCAATTAGTCTAGTATTCCATAACTCAATGATAGTTTTCACCTATGTTAATATTATCACATAAATTTATAGAATTATAAATATAATTTCTGGATTTGAAAGAAATGAGGTATGGTTAAAAATGGGAGACAAAAAACTGAGAATACACTAGTAAGACTATAAATACACTACTAACATTGTAAGTACTAAGTACACTACTGACATTGGAAACTACAGGCAAAAAGCTCAAAATCTGACAAATTTCTACAGGCCTGAAGATTTTCATTTTTTGAAACTAACATTAGCAAAAACATTAGAAAAGGAGGCAGGAGGAGCTGACTTCAAATCCCACATCTGACACATACTGATTGTGCGACCCTGGATAAGTAACTTAATCACTTAATACAAATCTCTAAGTTTTCATGCTACTGAGCAAGTGCCCAAAAAAATCTGTTGTAGGAGTTTCTTTACAAAACACTCTCTCCTCTAATGAAATCACAGATTTAATCATGACCCTCCTGCCTTCTCTCCCCCAAAAAAAACTATAAACTAATGTATGGAAGATGAGAGTTTTGAGGATCTGGACCTGTGATTTACATGAATTTTACGTGTGTACATAAATAGTTTATTTCTTGTTTATAGTCTCAAAGAATTGACTGGTCCATGATCACCAGTTGCCATATGACATAGTCAAGACTTTCCCCTAGATCTTCCTGACTCCAAGGGCAGCCCACCAAAAGGTGCTTGTCAGTGTCATGCATACATAAATCCATAGAAAGTAAGCTCAAAGAACTTCAAAATTGCAACGTATCTCAGAAGTCATCTAATCCAAGTGACATCTGAACCAGAATATCTTCTCCAATAATTAAGAAGTCATCCAGACTTTACTTGAAGATCTCCAGTGAAGGAGTACTCTTCTCACACAAGGCAACCCATTAAATTGCCGGAAAACTTCAACTGTTAGAAAGTTCTCTCTTATACCACATGAAAATCTGTCTCTTTGCACCCTTTATGAATATTCCTGTTTCTGCCCTCTGAGTACAAACAGAACTCTCCTTCCACATGAGAGCCCATCAAATAATTGAAGTCTAGTGTCTCCTCTTCTCAAAACTAAACATTCCTAGTTCCTTTAATTATCTAAAAGGTCAAGCATAACCATATCCCTTGCCTACCATTTCTTCAAGAAGTTTCAAGGGCTACTCATTGCTATTAGAATAAAATATAATCAATGGCATTATCTTAGTCATCAACCCACCACAGAAAAAAACAAATTATCAAATTCTTTTTCTTTTTTTTTTGCCTTTTGGAGGGCAATTGGGGTTAAGTAACTTGGCCAAGGCTACACGGCTAGCTTTTTTTGTGTGTGGATGTTAAGTATCTGAGGCTGGGACCGAATTCAGGTCCTCCTGACTCCGGGGATGGTGCTTTACTCACTGCACCACCTAGCTGCCCCCCTTTTTCTTCTTTTTATACTTTACTTGTAAGTGTTAAATTAGAGAGACAGCACAGCACGTTGGAGAGCCAACTTCAAAACAAGGATAACCTGAGTTCAAGACTTGCCCCTGACACACACATGCTGGCTATGTGACCCTAGCAAGTGAAAAGGAAAAGGGAAATAATGATTACTTTGATTTATTTTTAGTTTGATTACAGGATTAAACTCTTTTCTTTAGGAAAAGCTAACCCTAACAGCTAAGTCAGACTAACAAAGATAGTCTCAAGTCTAGGTTGCCTATGGATTTAGTGAAGAGATGGATTGAGAAGACTTTATCATTTAGCAGTAGATAATTCAGAATAAGATGCAATAAAATAATCATAGGATTACTCTTCTTAAAGGCTAAATTCCCCTTTCTAGTTTCTAGAAGAAAGGTGGATAGACCAAAGGTGAAGTTCCCCTTTCTGGAAGCTGGAAAAAGGTTAGACAGAGGTTAAATTCCTTGTTCTTGTCTTAGTAGATAATCTCTTTTTTATCTTGAGCTAGAGTCTAAGTTAAGTAATGAAATTTTCTAAGGAAGATGGGGGGGGAAGTTGTAGAGGGGGAAACAGGACACTAACTGCTAACTACTGACCTCTTTCCCAGTACACCTTCTGGTTACAAAAGGCACCACCTGTAAGGAAAGGACTTCTGGATAGGATTAAGAAAGCCTGGAAGAAGCTAACTAGTCAGGTGACCTGCCTTGTCCAATTGAATTATGTTCAAAACAAGTTGCTATCATTTTTTAACCCTTCTTTTCTGTTATAAAAATTGGTTCTGTAAATCATTCCTGGTCTCTGACCTCTGAGGAGTCAGGTAACTTAATGTGATATGCAAATGCTAGCTTTGAAAATTAAATCATAGATGGCTCAGTAACTCTGTCCTCAGTTTCCTTTTTATTTCAAATAATTTTAATACAGGTCATTTACTGTTAACATCTGAGGCAGCTCTCTAAATATAAAAGCTGTAGAGCAAGTGTCAATTTGCATTATTAGTAAAGAGTACCAATGAAATCACAGCCCACTCCCCAAAAAATTTAATTCACATATTATATGTTTATTTATAATTATATTTATATTTATAATTATATTTATAATTATAATTATAAAATATAAAACTCAAGGAGCGGCCAGGTGGCTCAGCGAGTAAGAGCACCAGCCCCAGTGTCAGGATGACCTGGAGATCAAATCCCGGGCTCAAACATTTAGCACCCACCCAGAAACACCTGGCCGTGTAACCTTGAGCAAGTTACTTAACCCCGATTGCTTTAAAAAAAAAAATACAAACCTCAATTCATTAAAAGTTATATACTGAGCCTGGATCAAAGGATATTATATTATTAACTTAATGGATTTGATGGATTTTCTTTTATTCCCACAGTTTCAGTTTCAAAGATGACTAATGATGAGGCTAAAGAAAAGCTAGAGATATACCGTCTATTAATTCCTTGTTTAAACATTCTTAAAATTATTTTGTCCACCTTTGATCAAGGTATTTTACACATCATATAACAGACACTGAATAAGTATTTGTGGAATGAGTCAAAGTTCTAACCTAACTCATAATTTGGAAATAAGGACTATAGCCATGATTTAATTACCACTAGGAAACTCCCAAGTGAGAAAACTCTACCAATGCAAGTTGGCATTTCTCTGTAATTCAAATAAAACTACCTACAACACTAATTCATCTTTTAAACTATATCTGTTTTAAAACACATAAAGTTAGTATTAGAATACTTACACGATAGCCTTCAAGGTCTCTCATCTGGATTTGTAACAAAGAGAGGTCTCTCAGAATCTGTAGATTGTCTTTATCTAATTTGAGGGCATTTCGATAACACTTTATAGCTTCATCATATTTTTTATCAGAACGCTGCAAAAGTCCATATACATGCCAACCTAACAAGTTAAAGAAATCAACATTCACAGACACTAGAATACAACACTGTACTTTTCTTCCTAACATACTTCAGAGAAAGTCTTTTGTTTAAAAATTAGGGCTTTTATTTTAAAGAATCAAAGTGTGTTAGGCAGTTACTCTTCATCATAAGTATAAAACTAAATCTCACTCTAAAAGTGACCATAATATTAAGAAATTATTTTATTTTTTAATAATATTTTATTTTTCCAGTTTTCAGAGGAATAAATTAAAAGCTATCTGTAGTCATATGAAAAAATGCTCTAAATCACTAGTGATTAGAGAAATGTAAATTAAAATGACTCAGGTACCACATCACACCTATCAGACTGGCTAACGTGACAAAATAGGAAAATGATAAATGCCAGAGAAGATGTGGGAAAAATGGAACACTACTGCATTGTTAGTGGAGTTGTCAACTTATGGAACCATTCTGGAGAGCAATTTCGAACTATGCCCAAAGGGCTATAAAATTGTGCATACCCTTTGACCCAGCAATACCAATTCTAGGTCTATCTCCCAAAGAGATCATAAAAATGGGAAAAGGACTCCCATGTACAAAAATATTTATAGCAGCTGTTTTCCACATCCAGGGAAAGAACTTGGGAGTCTGAATGCAGATGGAAGCATACTATTTGCTCTCCTTTTCTTTTATTATTTTGTTGTGTCTTCTTTCTTGTGGTTCCTCCCATTAGTTCTAATTCCTTCTTTACATCATGACTAATGTAAAAATATGTTTAATATGAATGTATAAGCAGACCCTGTATCAGATTGCATGCCATCTTGGGGAGGCAAGAGGAGATGATGGGGGAGAAAATTTAAAACTCAAAATCTTATGGAAGTGAATTTGAAATTATAAGGAATTAATCAAAGTTGAATTATTTACATTTCTACATGGAAAAATGATAATTGTAACTTATGAAACTTTTCTCAGTATGAGAATAACTGAAGGGAATAGAAATGTGTGTATATATATACATATATAATACACACATACAAATATATGTCTATATAGAAGGGTATATGGGCATATGAATACATATGTGAATGTGTGTATATATGTGTATAGGTATACATAGATAGAGGTCACAGGACTAGTTTAATGGGAAGGGATGATACTTAAAAGGTGAAATTAAGAGGTGAGGGGCAGCTAGGTGGCGCAGTGAGTAGAACACCGGCCCTGGAGTCAGGAGGACCTGAGTTCAAATGCGACCTCAGACAAAAAAAAAAAAAGAAGAAATTAAGAGGTGAGAGAAGAATATAATGAAAGAGAATGGGTCAACTTTATTCTCATTGAATATGGCTAAGGGAGGCAATGACATACACACTAAATACAGTATCTCACCCTACAGGAGAGTAGGGGGGAAGGGGATGAGAGGGGGGATGATGGAAGGGAGGGCAGGCTGGGGGAGAGGGAAGTTGGAAGCACCCACTTTTGAAAAGGGACAGGATCAAAGTAGAGAATAGAACAAGTGGGAGGTGGGATAGGAGGGAGGGAAATATAGTCAGTCTTTTACAATATATCTACTATGGAAATGTTTTGCATAACTACACATGTACAACCTATACTGAATTGCTTATCTTCCCAGCAAGGGTGAGTGACAAGGGAGGAAGGAAATGAATCTGAAATTCAAAGTTTTAAAATCAAATGTTTAAAAAAATATATATATATATATATGCTATTATCAATATTATTTTACAATAAATGGGAAATAAGATATACAGGCACTGGGGCATAGAGATCCACCATGCCCTACTGGAAAGCTGGAGGGGGTATGGGAGAAGATATGGGAGAGAGCAGATTGGAGGAGGGGATATCCTGTGGGACTGCTATTCTGGGGTGGTGGGTAGGGGAAAAACAGAGAGAAAATTTGGAACTCAAAATCTTGCAGCAATGAACAATGTAAACTAGAAGTTAATAAAGCATTTGATAAAAAAAAATTTTTTTTAAATAGAATATGATTTGCAAGCCATAGATGAGCCTACAAGATAGAGTAAAAAATAGTCCTGGATTTATTATAACCTGTGTGATCTTGGACAATTCATGTAATTTCTATTTGTAAAATGAGGGATAGTACCATATGACCTCTAAGGTCCCTTCCAATTAAAAATCTATGATTTATGACCCTGTGTTGTTTATAGTGATAATTCTTCTAATACCTAGCATCTTTTTGCCCAGAAATGCTTAATACATGTTTGAATTACAATGCTGACCCCAGTGTGGGAAGGGTATCAATTTCATTAAAGTTTCTATTTTTTCATACTCTAACTGTGCTTGATTTCATTATTTTAACAGAGACAATAAAATAGAACATAAGAACTAAAAAGTAAACTACTGAACTACTTCAAAAGGATACAGACATGACTCTTGACATCATTCCGAAGTCCTTTACGAACAAATTCATATGCTTCTTCTTTCTTTCCTAAACAGTTCAATGTCAGCCCTTTCATAGCCAAAGTTTCTGTAAAAGAATGATAAACCTATTTACACTTATGCATAATGTGAGTTTAAAAAATTCCTGCCTATGTTTAAATTCATTCTCTGGGATCTTTTAAGATTACAAATCAATCTTCATGGAATCACTTCCGGGTGAAATCTGAGCAACGACTAAAAATCAATTCTTACAAATGACAAGTATCTTTTACTTTTAGCTAAGCAAAACATGTACGATACACTACTGGGCAAAGTGTACATAATACTTAAGAACTAACAGGTATAATCTAAGGAGTTTGCTGCTATTTATAATAGTAATGGCATTTAAAGATTCCCCTGTATTGGCTTGGTTTTTGGTTTGATTGTGTTAAAACCCAGAGTTTGTTAATCCCACCTGTGGGATGGACTTGTTGATGTGAAAAGACAGTCCTGAACTGGGAGGAGCTGGTGACGTAGATTTGGAGAGACACAAGAGAGAGGCAGAAGAACTTCTTGGAAGCAGCCCCTTTTGGAGGCAGAGAGAGACTGAGAGGATTGCTGAGGGCCACTTTGAATTGCCCTGGACTTTTGAGACCTGCCCCCGGAGCTGCCAAGGACTGAGGAGACATGGCTGCTTTGCTGGTACTTTGTCTGTCTGTTTTGATGTTGTTTTGCCAGATTTGTCCACTGGTGAAAGACAGTTCTGTCGTTGCAGAAGTCCTGGAACCTTGCTGTTGGTTCCGAAGCCCTGAAGAAGGATTTTCTTGTTGCATGTTTACAGAAATCCTGGGAGAGGGTTTTGCTAATGTTTTCAGGGGTCCTAGGACTGTTCTGCAGACAGAGAATGACTTAATGAAGACACTGGCAATGTATCTTGTGGCCTTGCTAAGCCTTGTTTCCCCAGGAACTAAGATTGCTGAGAACTTGCCTCATGTAAAGATGAAGAAAAGACTTCTATCTGGGTATTAAATGCTGTGCTTAAACTTGTAACTCTGGGGTAGATTCAATTGTGATCCAGGGGTGGGGAACTTTTGACCTTTTTGTGTTCTATGATTGAACAAATGAATGTACTTTACTTATGATTGGAAACTAATCTCCACTTGAGAAGAGGGGCTTTGTGATGGACTAAATGAAGGTACAGCCTAGGGGTGGAGTAGTATTTAGAACAGGGACTTTGTAATTGAGTGAATGAATGTAAGGTCCTGGGGTGGGGTAGTACTTGGAGATTATTTAATCACATTTAGTAAATGCTGTATTTTGGATGATGTCATATTTTGATCTTCTCTGTTCTTAATTTGTCACTGAATAAAATGGAGAGCACCTATGCTGCTATTTTGAACCTTGGAAAGTTGTCTTTGCTTGGCATTACATTACACTATTCCAGAGCCTTCTTTTACCAACCTTGATTTGGGCTTCTTTTGTAAAATAATTAGCAGCCTAATTCTACCCACACTATAAATGCAGGAGGTTCCCTAAACCTCAAGACAATAATCCAGATTCTTTTCTGTGATTGGTTTTCCCAGCCAACATGTCCTCTTTCCTTTAAGAGCCTCATACCCTTGTGTTTTGGGTCAAGTTCAAAATGGAAATTAAATACTTATTGTATATTTAATTTAACTGAGGAGTTTCCAAACTTTTTACCTAAAACCTTAAATTGTAATTAACTAAAGTCCCATCATGTCCCACGTGAGATAAGTAAGAGTTCAGTGAAAATAGTTTTATTCTAATGCTATTTTTCTCTTCTAACTTCATCTGAAATTTAAAATTATATGGAACAATTTCAGTGTTAAAGGGGTTAATTTTTTTTTAAATTTGTTCCAAACTTTCTGGATCTGCCATTCTCTCATCCTGCAGGTAATTCCATGCTAACAGAAGAGCACATTTCCAACAAAAAAAGTGATCTTCAGGAAAATTAGTTAAAGAAACACTGACTCCCGAAAGTGGGTTTCAATTTAAAAAATAAGATAAAACTATCAACCCAATTACCTGCAAGTATGAAAAGATAATGATACTTCAAAATTACTTATTTGGAACTAGAATGGACCATTTTTTCCTCTGTAAATCCACTCTAACAAGTATTTTCTATTTAGGATAATTAACAAAAAGTTGACAACTCCAAGGCAAACACTAGAATAGAAGAGAAATAACCCAGTAGCATGCTGACAAATTAAGGGAAAGACAGCATAGGATTCAAATCTTTCATCTAATGAATTCAAAAAGCAAATAAACTGATTATAAACCTTTTCTTGATGGAATAAAAAGACAACACTAGGAAACAAAAGATCCAAGTTCTGCTCCTAGTCCTACTGAAGTCATTTAAGCTCTTATCTGTGAGAGGTCAGGATTCAACTATGTCTTCAGGTCTCTTCTATCTTTTATGGTTCTACAAACTTCAGTTTCTTTAATTACAAAATGTCCTATTTTCTTCATAGAAAGAAATGTCATGAAAATCAAATGAGAAAACACTCCTGAAAATAGCTCTGTAAAATATTATACATGTAGTACAGATGAGTTATTACATATGATTAAGATACTTTTTTATCTCTAAAACTCCTTGAAATGTCATCTCGACTTTTTCTTTATAATGGCACACTCACTTTTTTTTTAAGAAGACATAGTCTTTTGTATCCCTACAGCTAGATAGTTCTGCAGGTCCATGAACATTTATTATGGTCTACATTTCCAACCACTATCTTTAACCCAAACCTCAACCCCACCATTTCACAAATATGTGTCATTGGTTATAAGATGAATTAGCAAAAAAATATAAAATTACTTAAAAAAAACTCTTGGGGCAGCTAGGTAGCACAGTGAGTAGAGTGCAGGCCCTGGAGTTAGGAGGACTAAGTTCAGATCCGGCCTCTGACACTTAACACAAAAAAAGCTAGCTGTGTGACCTTGGGCAAGTTACTTAACTCCAATTGCCCTCCAAAAAAAAGCAAAAAGAATCCTCTGAGCACAATTAGATGAAAACCACCATCATTAGGCTATGAAGAATAACATATAGACACTTAACATGGCTCCTACCCTACTGCCCTTTCCAATACGCCAAACCACTACTATAAGTGAATTAAGATCAGTCTGATGTTATTAACCTGAGTTTAACATAGCCTAAGTTTAACATTAGAAAAATTATCTAGAATAAGCTCCATAGACAGCTTAAATAATTTTCATTATTAAAGAGCTTCAGTCTTGCTTTTAAAAAGAAACCAAGGCATCGATTGTTAGGAAACATTCTTCCTTGAAATTCCACAATATGCCCCGGCTACAGTGCTTCTTAAATTAGTTTTATTTTTCCATAGGAATTTAATCTCTTAAATGATACAATACCTCCATGTTCAGCAAACTTTGGGTTTGACAGAATCATCTTGCAGAATTTAAGACCATTTTTGTACTGCTTTTGTTCATAACATTTCTGGAGAGAAAAAAATAACAGATAAAAGATCATTTTACAAAATAAATATATGGTTATTAGCAAGGTCAAGCTTTTTTCAAATAATTAACAATTTGTGTTTCCTTTTTCCAATACTATCCATATCTGGGGTGGCTAGGTGACGCAGTAAATAGAGTACTGGAGTAAATAGGCCCTGGAGTCAGGAGGAGCTGAGTTCAAATCTGGACTCAGACACTTAACACAAAACTAGCCGTGTGCCCAAGCAAATCAACTTAACCCCAATTGTCCTACCTTCTCCCCTCCAAAAAGCAAAAAAAAAAAAAAATACTGTCTATATCTTTTGACCATTTATTCATTATGAACTAGGAAACACTGTACTTAGTATTTTCTTACATACATCAGATTTCAAGGTTTTCTGGTAATGTTAGCCATCTTGTCCTAGTCTTTCTTCTTTCATTATATTTTTTGTTGCATTTAATTTTAATGTAGTCCAGAATGTCTATCCTGTTCCAGATAACTCCTTTGATTTGTTCAACTGAAAAAAAAATTCATCCCTTCAAATGAAATATTCATTCTACTTTCTTTAATCTTTTCTGAAGCTAAGTTTTTCAACGTTTAAAGTTACAAAATGGTTCCTTTTGATTTTTTCCATTACTGCAACTAGACCTAACAATGATTAATCTAAAGTGAAAAAAAAATTCATAATAACATTCTATGTAATAACAAAAGAGGAAAAAAAAGAAGAAAAAAGCCATAATCTATCTAACAACATAGGAATAGTTAGATTTTGGGGGGCGTGAATACAAAGGAATACTATAAATCAATAAAGATGGACAATTTGGGGGCAGCTAGGTGGCATAGTAAATAGAGCACCAGCCTTAAAGTCGGGAGGACCTGAGTTCAAATGTGGCCTCAGACACTTGATGCTTGACTAGCTATGTGACCTTGGGCAAGTCACTTAACCCCAATTGCCTTGCCTTCCCCCCTCAAAAAAAAAGCAAAAAACAGTAATTTAGGGGTTGAGAGGTGGTGCAGTGAATAGAGCACCAATCCTGGAGTCAGAGGACCTGAGTTCAAATCTGACCTCAGATACTTGATGCTTAACTAGCTGTGTGACCTTGGGCAAGTCACTTAGCCCCAAATGCCCAGCCTTCCCCCCTCCAAAAAGACCAAAAAAAAAAAAGATGGACAATTTTGAAGAATACAAAGAAACTCATAAATACCTCTATTAAAATAACGTAAAGTGGAAGAAAATTAGTAGAACCAAAACAACAGTGCAAAAAACTACAATTATATGAGGGGAAAGAAAAGAGAAAGGACAAAGAATCCTAATGGGAACTTAAAGAAAATGAAAAAGTATTATGCATGTATCATAGAAAAAATTTTCCAGCTATTCACCCCCCTTATCTGCATCTCACAAGTATTTGACATCATTCTACCTGTTTTCATCTCTTTTCTCTAGTCTCTGATGAAGTTAGCCAATTTCTTTAACAAAAGAGAATGACTGCATAGGCAAATGTACATATATATATCTCAATCTTTTACAATCCAATGTTCTCCAGCACATTGCCCCATGATTATCTCACTTTTTAAATTCCAAATATAATGGCTTCTTGTCAGTCCTCATACTTCCTAATCTCCCTACAGTATTTGACATTGTTAACCACCCTCCTGCCTCTCCTATCAAATGTCTCTTCAATCATCTTTCTTAGATCTCCATTAATATAATGCCCCCTAACTGTGGGTGTACTCCAAGGCTCTGCCCTAAAACCTCTTCTTCTCATTCTACACTATAACTTTGTAACCTCATCAGCTCCCAAGGATTCAATTATCTCCATGCAAATGACTTCCAGATTTACATATCCTGCCCTAGTATATCTTCAATCCCACATCACCACCTGTCTAGGGTACATCTCAACATGTCCAAAACAGAACTCACCTCACCCTCTTTCTCAAAAGACTTATCTGTTCTCCAGCCTTCCTTACTATTATCAAAAGCATTACCATTCTGGTTGTATGGCTCTGTAACCTCAGTGTCATTCCTTTTGCTATTCACTGGCTCTGATCTCACATATTCAATCAGGTGACAAAAAGATGGTGAGTCAAATTTATAAAAATAAGAGGATTCCACAAATTATAAATGATCAAAAGATATGATCGAGGGGCGGAGTCAAGATGGCAGAATAGAAGCAGGACCTCCCCAATCCATGTAAAAAGGGTACTCTGAACAAACTTTGGAGCCGCAGAACCCACAAAATGACACAGAGAAGCTAACCTCCCGCTGAGGACAGCCTGGCAGGCTGGCAGGAATCAGCCAGCGCAGTGCTCTGGGAGGCGAGCCCAGCCCCACACCAAGGCTTTAGGCCGAGGGCAGGCCTGACCAGCTGCGGCAGGAGGGATTCCAGATCACCGGCAGCTGTGGCCGTTTCCAGATTTATCAACACATAGATGCGAAGGACAAAGTGAGAGGTCAGTGCAGTGTGGACTTTGAAACCAGTAGTTGGGAGTGCATCAGCTTTCGCCCCAAGGGTGAGAAGCCGCTGAGACACCTGCGTCACATTGCAGCTTCAACTCCTGACCTGCAGAGTGTAGGGGGACCAAGCGACCAGTCTAAGGGGTAATCGCTCTTGCTTTAACCTGCTTGGATCTAGATTGCGGTCTAGGGTAGAGATCCTGGGGTGTATGCCCAGCTTGCCAGAGTGTGTGGAGGCCTCAGAGAGGGCAACCAACTAATACCTCCAGCAGTGGAGAAAACCCCAGAGTTTGGGACGAAAGCTCCCCTGTCTGGTGGCAGAGTCCTACTGTGGCAAAAAGCCCAGGGCTCAAGTGACTAAGGGGTGACATGACCAGACAAAGGAAGCAAAAAAACAGAAGACTACAACATTAGACTCCTATTTTGGGGACACAAAGGAGCAAAGCACGGAACAGGAGGAAGACAGTGAAGTCAGAACTCCTGCACCAAAAGCTTCAAAGGAAAATATGAGCTGGTTACAGGCCATAGAGGACCTTAAGAAGCAGATAAGAGAAGTGGAGGAAAAATGGGAAGAGAAATGAGAACAATGCAAGAAAATTACAAAATGAGAGTCAACAGCCTGACTGAGGAAAATCACACCTTAAAAAACAGACTAACTCAAATGGCAAAAGAGGCTCAAAAAGGCAACGAGAAGAAGAATGCCTTAAAAAGCCGAATTTGCAGATGGAAAAAGAATCTCAAAAGCTCAATGAGGAGAATCATTACTTCAGAATTAGATTAGAGCAAATGGAAGCTAATGACTTTATGAGAAATTGAGAGGCTGTTAAACAGATCCAAACAAATGAAAGAATAGAAGGCAATATGAAATATCTCATGGGAAAAACCACTGACCTGGAAAATAGATCCAGGAGAGAGAATTTAAAAATTATTGGACTACCTGAAAGCCATGATCAAAGTAAGAACCTAGAAATCATCCTCCAGGAAGTTCTCAAAGAAAATTGTCCTGATGTTTTAGAACCTGAGGGCAAAATAGAGGTTGAAAGAATCCACTGATCACCTCCTGAAAAAGATTCCAAAAAAAAAACTCCTAGGAATATTATAGCCAGGTTCCACAATTCCCAGATGAAGGAGAGAATATTACAAGCAGCCAGGAAGAAACAATTTGAATATTGTGGAAACACAATCAGGATAACACAGGATCTGGCAGCTTCTACACTGATGGATAGAAGGGCTTGGAATATGATATTCCGGAGGGCAAAGGAGCTGGGATTAAAACCAAGAGTCACCTACCTGTAATGTAATGTCAAGGAAAGGTAACTTCCCAAGGTTCAAAATACCAGCATAGGTGCTCTCCATTTTATTCAGTGACCAAGTAAGAACAGAGAAGGTCAAAACATGACATCGTTCAAAATACAGCATTTGCTAAGGGTGATTAAATAATCTCCAAGTACTACCCCACCCAGGACCTTCCAATCATTCAATCAATTACAAAGTCCCTGTTCTAAATACTACTCCACCCCTAGGCTGCACCTTCATTTAGTCCACCACAAAACCCCTCTTCTCAAATGGAGATTAGTTTCCAAAAATAGTAAAGTACCTTCATTTGTTCAATCACAGAGCACAAAAAGGTCAAAAGTTCCCCACCCCTGGATCACAATTGAATCTACCCCAGAGTTACATCAAGTTTAAGCACAGCACTTAATACCCAAATGGAAGTCTTTTCTTCATCTGGACAGGAGGCAAGTTCTCAGCAATCTTAGTTCCTGGGGAAACAAGGCTTAGCAAGGCCACAAGATACATTGCCAGTCCCTTCATTAATTCATCCTCTGTCTGTAGAACAGTCCTAGAACCCCTGAAAACATTAGCAAAACCCTCTCCCAGGATTTCTGTAAACATACAACAAGAAAATCCTTCTTCAGGGCTTCTGAACCAACAGAAAGGTTCCCAGACCCCTGCAACAACAGCACTGTCCTTCACCAGTGGACAGTATTCATTCTGTCTGCAGGACAGTCTCCAGACCCCTGCAACAACAGCACTGTCCTTCACCAGTGGACAGTATTCACTCTCTGTCTGCAGGACAGTCTCAGGGCTTCTTAACCAAAAGCCAGGTTCCCGGACTTCTTCAACAAAAGGACTGTCTTTCACCAGTGGACAAATCTGGCAAAACAACATCAAAACAGACAAAGTACCAGCAAAACAGCCATGTCTCCTCAGTCCTTGGCAGCTCCGGGGGCAGGTCTCAAAAGTCCAGGGCAATTCAAAGTGGCCCCCAGCAATTCTTTCAGTCTCTCTCTCTGCCTCCACGAGGTGCTGCTTCCAAAAAGTTCTTCTGCCTCTCTCTTGTGTCTCTCCAAATCTACGTCACCAGCTCCTCCCAGTTCGTGTCTCTCTTTTCAAGTCAACAAGTCCATCCCACAGGTGGGATTAACAAGCTCTGGGTTTTAACACAATCAGTTTGAAAACCAAGCCAATACAGGAGGAACTTTATATTCCATTACTATCACACTACCCAGCAAAACTGAGTATCATGTTTCAGGGGAAAATATGGTCAGTCAGTGGAATAGAGGACTTTCAAAAACTCTTGTTGAAAAAAACCAGAGTTGAATAGAAAATTTGACATTCAGATACAAGAAGCAAGAGAAGCTTGAGAAGGTAAACAGGGAAAAGAAATCATAAACCACTGATCAAAGTTGAACTATTAACATTCCTACATGGAAAAACAATAATTGTAACTGATGAAACTTTTCTCAGTATGAAAATAGTTGAAGGGAATAGAAATATATATGTATATATGTATATGTCTATATTGGAGGGTATATGGGCATGTGAATACATATATGAATGTCTATATATGCTTATAGGTATACATAGAAGGCACAGGACCAATCTGACAGGAAGGGATGATACTTAAAAGGTGAAATTAAGAGGTGAGAGAGGAATATAATGAGAGGAGATGCAGAGAGACAGAATGTCATAAAGAAGCGGCAAGGGAAAAGGGTTACAATGGAGGGGAAGAATAGGAAGGCAAAAGGGAATGGGTCAACCTTATTCTCACT
>NW_027187341.1:11387937-11404062 GCF_028583685.1 Petaurus breviceps papuanus | reverse complement strand
AGAGAATGAAATACACACTAAATAGGGTATCTCACCCTACAGGAGAGCAGGGGGGAAGGGGATGAGAGGGGGGATGATGGAAGGGAGGGCAGGCTAGGGGGGAGGGAAGTTGGAAGCACCCACTTTTGAAAAGGGATGGGATCAAAGTAGAGAATAGAACTAGTGGGAGGTGGGATAGGAGGGAGGGAAATATAGTCATTCTTTTACAATATATCTACTTCGTTATTGTTTTGCATTACCCACACATGTACAACCTATACTGAAATGCTTATCTTCCCAGTAAGGGTGGGTGACAAGGGAGGAAGGGAATGAATCTGGAATTCAAAGTTTTAAAATCAAATGTTTAGATAGATATATAGATAGATAGATACTATTATTAATTACCATCTTACATGTAATTGGGAAATAAGATATACAAGCACTGGGGCATAAAGAGCCACTGGAAAAGTCGAAAGGGGTATGGGAAAAAATATGGGAGAGAGCAGATTGGAGGAGGGGATATCCAGTGGGACTGCTATCTTGGGGCAGTGGGTAGGGGAAAAACGGGGAGAAAATTTGTAAATCAAAATCTTGCAGAAATGAATGATGTAAATTAGAAGTTAATAAAGCATTTGAAAAAAAAAGATATGATCAATTTTCAAACAAAGTAATCAAAGCTATCTATAGCCATTTGAAAAAATTCTCTAACTTACTACTGACTACAGAAATGCAAATTAAAACAATTCTGGCATATTACCTCATGCCTACTGGATTGGCTAATAGGGCAAAAAAGGAAAATGACAAATGTTGGTGGGGATGTGGGGAAAATGAGACATTAATGCACTGTTGGTGGGTCTATGAACTAATTCAACCATTCTGCAGAGCAATTTGGAAATATGCCCAAAGTGCTATAAAACCAAGTATACCCTTTGACCTAGCAATTCCACCATTAGGTCTGTATCCCAAAAAAGATTTTTTTAAAAAGGAAAAGGACTTATAGATACAAAAAAAAAATTATAGCAGCTCTTTTCTGGTTGCAAAAAATTGGAAATCAAGGGGATGCCCATCAATTGGAGAATGGCTGAACAAATTGTGTTATGTGATTATGATGGAATACTATTGTGCTACAAGAAATGATGTGCAGAATGCTCTCAGAAAAACCTGGACTTGCATGAACTGATGCAAAGTGAAATGTACTGTGCACAAAGTAACAGCAATATTGTGCAATGATTGGCTATGGATGACTTAGCTATTCTCAGCAATACAAAGATCCAAGACAACCCTGAAGGACTTATGGTAAAAAACGCTATCTATCCCCAGAGAAAGAACTGATGTTGTCTAAATACAAATGGAAACATACTTGTTTTTACTATATTTTTCTTGAGGGTTTTTTTTTGGTCTTTTTTCTTTCAAACATCACTATTGCAGAAATGGTTTGCATGACTCCAAATGTATAAAACCTATGTCAAGCTGTTTTGGTAGGGGAGGTGGGGGGTGGGGGGGGCCGGGCTGATAGGGGCAGATAGATAGAAGAAGGAAGAGAATTTGGAATTGGAAGTTTTTAAAATGACTGCTAAAAATTATTTTTACATATAATTGAGGAAAAAAATTTTTTTAAAAAAAGAATGGATAGAGGGTGGAGGCAAGACGGCAGAGTAGAAGCACAAATTTGGTCTGGGCTCCCCTCCAATTACTTCCAATACATGTAAAAAAATGACTCTAAACAAACTTTAGAGCCACAGAACCCACAAAGAGACAAAGGAAACAAAGCTCCTACTGAAAGAAGCCCAGCAGGCCAACAGGAGGGATCTATCAGAACCAGGCTGGGAGCTGAGCGCAGCCCCAGGTGAGCCATGTGATTCCTGGCCCCAGGGCAGCCCTGACCAGTGGCTGGCCCAGAGCAGACTTCAAGAGAGACAATCACCAGCAGCTGTGGTGGTTTCCAGAAATATCAACCCATAAATGTCAAAAAAAAAAAGTAAAAGGTCAATGTGGAACTTTGTGGGAACAGGGGAACCAAGAGCAAGGTCCAGCCACTGCCCCCAGGGTGAGAAGCATTGGAGGTGTGGCTGCCGCTGCTGCCTGGCTGTCTCAGGAGCTCCTGGCTTGCAGACTGCAAGGAGACCAAGCCACCATTCAGAGGTAATCACTCTTGCTTTCCTACTTGGATCTGGATCGCAGTCTTGGGTGGTGGTCCTGGGGTGTGTGACCAGTGAGCCAGAGCTTGTGGTGTCTGTAGAGAGTGAGCCCAACTAATAACTCCAGGAGCTGTGAAAACCCCAGTGATTTGGGACATAGCTCACTCCATTTTGGAAGCAGAGTTCTACTGTGGCAAAGTGCTCAAAAGTCAAATAATTGACTGGCAAGATGAGCAAGTCCAAGAAACATAATCAAACCATAGATTCCTTTTTTGGGGACAAAAAGGATCAAGGCATGGAGCAGGAGGAAGGCAGTGAAGTCAGAATTCTTGCATCGAAACCATAAAAGAAAAACAGGAACTGGTTACAAGCCATGGAGGAGCTCAAGAAGGATTTTGAAAATCAAGTAAGAGAATTAGAGGAAAAATTGGGAAGAGAAATGAGAATGATGCAAGAAAATCATGAAAAGCAAGTCAATAGCCTGCTAAAGGAAACCCAAAAATACACTGAAGAAAATCACACCTTAAAAAATAGACTAACTCAAATGGCAAAAGAGGCTCAAAAAGCTAGTGAAGAGAAGAATGCCTGAAAAAGCTGAATTTGCAGGGCAGCCAGGTGGCACAGTGAATAGAGCACTGGCCCTGGAGTCAGGAGGACGTGAGTTCAAATCTGGCCTTAGATACTTAACACAAAAACTAGCTGTGTGACCTTGGGCAAGTCACTTAATCCCAACTGCCCTCCAAAAAAAAGGCAAAAAAAAAGAGATGACTTGGAGCAGCTAGGTGGCGAACGGAGTAAGAGCGCCAGCCCCGGAGTCAGGAGGACCTGTGATCGGTTCCAGGCTCAGATACTTAACACCCATACAACAAATACTGGCCGTGTAACCTTGGGCAAGTTACTTAACCCCAATTGCTTAAAAAAAAAAAAAGCTGAATTTGACAGGTGAAAAAGTAATTTCAAAAACTCACTGAAGAGAATAACTCTTTCAAAATAAGATTGGAGCAAGTGGAATCTAATGACTTTATGAGAAATCAAGATACTATTAAACAGATCCCAAAAACTGAAAAAATAGAAGGCAATGTGAAATATCTCACTGGAAAAACCACCAACCTGGAAAATAGATCCAGGAGAGATAATTTTAAAATTACTGGACTACCTAATAGCCATGATCAAAAAAAGAGCCTAAACACCATCTTGCAAGAAATTATCAAGCAAAATTGCCCTGATATTCTAGAATAAGAGGGCAAAATAGAAATTGAAATAATTTACCCATCACCTCTTGAAAAAGATCCTCAAAAGAAAACTCCTAGGAATATTATAGCCAAATTCCAGAGTTCCCAGGTCAAGGAGAAAATACTGCAAGCAGTCAGGAAGAAACAATTGGAGTATTGTGGAAACACAATCAGGATAACACAAGACCTAGCAGCTTCTACATTAAGGGATCAAAGGGCTTTGAATATGATATTCCAGAGGTCAAAGGAGCTAGGACTAAAACTAAGAGTCACCTACGCAGCAAAACTAATTATAATGCTACAGGGGAAAATATGGTCATTCAATGAAATAGAGGATTTTCAAGCATTCTTGATGAAAAAACCAGAGCTGAACAGAAAATCTGACTTTCAAATACAAGAAGCAAGAGGAGCATGGGAAGGTAAACAGGAAGAAGAAATCATAAGGAACTTATTAAAGTTGTACTATTTACATTCATACATGGAAAAACGATAATTGTAACTCATAAGACTGTTCTCAGTATGAGGATAGTTGAAGGGAATATGTGTATATATACATATACACACATATATGTATGTATAGGAGGGTGTATTTGTATATAAACATATATGTGTGTGAGCATATGTATGTTCATGTATACATAGACAGAGGGCACAGAATTAGTTTAATATGAAGGGAGGATATCTAAAAAATAAAATTAAGAGGTGAGAGAGGAATTTATTGGGAGAAGGGGGGAGATAGATTAGGGTTAATTATCTCATATAAAAGAGGCAAGAGAAAACTGTTACAATGGAGGGGAAGAACAAGACAGTGAAAGGGAATGGAACAAACTTATTCTCAATGAATTTGGCTTAAGGAGGGAATAACATACACACTCAATTGGATATCTTACCTTATAGGAAAATAGGGGGTTAGGGGATAAGAGGGGGGATGATAGAAGGGAGGGCAGCTTTGGGGAGAAGGTAGTTAGAAGCAAACATTTTTGAAAAGGGATAGGGTCAAAGGAGAAAATGGAATAAGTGTGGGGGTGGGATAGGATGGAGGGAAATACAGTTGGTCTTTCACAATATGACAACTATGTAAATGATTTGGGTAACTGCACACATACAACCTATATTGAATTGCTTGTCTTCCCAGTGAGGGTGGGTGAGGAAGGAGGAAGGGAAAAAATCTGGAACTCTAAGTCTTGAGAACAAATGTTTTAAAAAATGTGTTTTTTAGGAGTGGCTAGGTGGCAGAGTGAATAGAGCACCGGCCCTGGAATCAGGATGACCTGAGTTCAAATACGACCTCTGACACTTAACAAAAAAACTAGTCGTGTGACCTTGGGCAAGTCACTTAACCCCAACTGCCCTCCAAAAAAATAAAGAAATAGAAATTCTAGAAGGCAGACTTTTCTAGAATAAGCTTGTTTCATCCACATTAAAAATTAATTGATCAGTGACCACAGTAGTTTTAATATTATGCAACTGAACTCAATTTTTAAAGAGATGAAACTAAACAATTGTATGCAGTAAAGTTTTTTCACTATCCATTTCATTTCCATTTTCTTTTACTACCTAAAAAAATTTGAAGCTTTGGTCTTTTGAAGCAGCTAGATACCACAATAGACAGAGTGCTAGGCCTGGGAATCAGGAAGAGCCGAGCTAAAATATAATATTACCATTTTGAAAGACTTAAGAAATTTGATCCACACAATGATCAACCATACTCCAAAAGACTAATGATGAAGAATGCTACCTCATAACATGAAAGTGATATATTAATTTACAGAATGAGACACATTATTTTTGGATAAGACCAATATGAGAATTTATTTTGACTATGCTTATCTGTTACAAGAGTTTTGTTTTTCTTTTTTGGGGGTGAGGGATGTTATGTCCAATAAATGAAAAAAAAATTAAATTAAAAAAATATTTACATAGAAATCTATATTTGATCTTAAAAGTCAATTAAGTTTATTGAGTAGGAAAGCAACATAGTCAGATACCAACTTTATGAAAGGCATACAGGCAACTATATGGAGGATTAATTTGAAAAGAAAAGAGACTGAGACAAGGAGACCAATTAGAAGGCTCTTGCAAGAACACTTGAGAGATGATGAGGGCCTGACCTCCAGAATAGTGGCTATGTAGAGAGAAGAGAAAGAATGAGGGATGTCTTAGAAGCAGAAATGGTGAGATCTGTCAACTGATCAGATACCTAGGATAAGAGAAAGGATGAAGGTGACACTAAGGTTTCAAACCTGTATAGCGGAGAAAATGGTGGAGAACCTAACAGAAATAGTTAGGTTTGGATGATGGGTTGGTTTAGGACCGGCCTATGTAGTTCAGGGAAGAGATTTCGACCCAGGAGGTTTAAGGTCAAAATAGTTACAATGATGTAAATGACGTCCCCATTTCTTCTCTTATTCACATCCCTTTGCAAACTGGTTTCTGTACTCATCACTCAACTGAAATTGTTCACCTCTCTCCAAAGTTATTATGGATCTCTTAATTGTCAAATCTGACAGTCTTTTTCTCAGTACTCATTCTTCCTGACTCCTATGTTGCATCTGACAGTGTTGATCACAATTTCTTACTGGATACTGTCTCCTATCTGGATTTTCCTGACACTATTTTTTCTCCTGGTTCTACTTTTTTTTAATCTTTTTTCTTTTTGTGACTTTCAGTTTTAATGCTGTGTTTTTGTTTTATATTACATACACTTACAGATTACAGTCATGTTGGGAAAGATCTCTTATAACAAAGTAAAATTAATAATATGGTAATTCCACCTAAAAGTTCATGCAACATATCACATGTAGCAGCCCACCCTCTCTATTTTTTAAATTAACAGAAATCTATTTTCTCTCCTTCCCACTCCACTAAAAAAAAAAAGAAAAAATAAACAAACTTATTCTAACAAATATGCATAGTCAAGCAAAACAAATTCCCCCAATGCCTGTACAGAAAAATCTATGCCTCATTCTGCACCCTAAATTCATTACCTCTCTGTAATGGATAAGCATGTTTCATCATTAGTCTTCTGGAATCATGTACAGTCATTGTTTTGATCATAGTTCAACACAGTGAACAGAAACAATAAAATAGAACTGCACACTATATAATTATGACCAAGTTTAGCCTCAGAGAGAAGTTAAAAAGATGCACCTTACTTCCCTTCATGAAAGTGGGAGGGGCTATGAGTGTGAAATATTGCATATATTGTCAAATGCAGATGATAGTGTTTGCTGTTGCTAATCTGTTTCTTTTAAAATTTTTGTTACATCCAGAGAAAGAACTATGGAATCTGAATGCAAATCAAAGTACACTATTTTCTTTTTTTTTCTTTCTTGTGGTTTTTCCCTTTTGTTCTGATTCTTCTTTCACAACATAACTAAGATGGAAATATGTTTAATATAATTGTATATGTATAGCTTATATCAGATTACATGCCACATTGGGAAGGGGGAAGGGAAGGGAGAGGGAGAGAAAAATTTGGAACTCAAAATCATATAAAAGTGAACATAGAAAACAAAAAAAAAATAAAAACAAAAAAATAAATATAATCTTTGTCACAGGGAAGACTTGCTAAGTAGGGGGAAAAAATGTTATACACTAGAGCCAATTACTGTAAAGTCTTTCTTTTCCCATCATGTTGACATTTAATAGATAATATTGTTGTAAAAATATTAACAAAACACTTTAGGCAATTGGCCAAATTAAAAAAAAGTTTTATTAAAGTGATTTTCATTTGTCATGGTATTTGCTACAAAAAAAAATTTACCTTTACTCAATCTTTTTTTTCCATTTCCACAACAGATTTTACTATGTTATAACAGAATTGTCGAACCTAAGAAATTACCTGGTTCAACCTAAAACTAGACAGAAATATATTCTGCAACATCCCCTACAAGTGATCATTCAGCCTTTGATTAAAGGCTAAGCTGCCCACTCCATTCTTGGACAGCTCTAATTGTTAGTCTGTCTTACATTGAGCCAAAATTTGTGACTCTCCAACTTCTGCCCATGGCTCGAAGTTCAACCTTCCAAGCCCATCCAAGCCAATTTCTCTAGCACATGACAATTCTTCAACTACAAACTTGGAAGCAGCTATCATACTGCTTCCCCCTCCACTAAGTCTCTTCTTCAGACTAAATAAATGTCCCTAGTTTCCACAAATTCCCCCCTTTGAATCCTAGGTGTCCTCTATAACTGACCACTGTATCATCTGGTGTCCAAAATTAAACACAGAACTTAACTTACTCTTAAGTATGATTTGACCAAGACACAAGTGAGGGAAACTCGAACCACTTTACTTCTGTACACTATACTTACTTCTATTTATTCAGCCTATAGCCATGTTAAGTTTTTTGGCTAGCACAACATACTACTGACTCATCTAATTTGCAGGCCTCTAAAACACACAACATTTCCCCCATATGAATTACTGACATCCCCATCCAAAACTCCTGGCATCGATTTTTTTTTAACTCGTTTTGACTTGGTTTAGAATTAGCTTCAATTCATCAACCATACTGATCTTTTTAAACCCCAATTCTGCCATCTAATGAGTTAGCCCTTCCAGCTTTGTTTGCATGTTGTCTTTGAAAGCAAGGGCATTTTTGTTTTTGGCTTCGCACTGAGCTTGGCACAAGATATACACTTAATGAATACTTGTTGACTTGACTTGTGTCACTCACAAATGTAATAAGCTTGACTTTTATACTTTCATCCAAAACACTAATAAAAAGAATGGCCAGAACAGGGCCAAGATCAGATGCCTGAGGTACTCCATTAGACTCTTTCTTCATGGCTTATATGAATCAATTACCCACTCCTCTTTGCATCTAGACCTTCAATTTCAAATACACCTAACTAAACCATCATTCAGTCCTCCCTCTATCTCCACCTTGCCCACAATGCAATAATAAAATACTTTTTAAAGTACAAGGTCTAGCTCTAATGCATTCAGTAGATTACTTACTAAATTTAAACTATTTGAGGGCAGAACCTTCTTAAAATTTTCTTTGTAGGCCAAGTACCTAGTACCATAACCAAGACAGTCAGTAAATTCTGTCTGAAAATAAAGTTAATCTGACCACTCCACAGACCCTGTGTTGCAATATTTTGTCCTTTTCCCCTCAACATGTCTTTATCAGTTCTCTTCTCTCCATTCCAATAGCCAAATCTCTAGTAGAGGCCCTCATACCTCTTGGCTGAAATACTGGAACAGCCTCTTTACAGGCCTCCCAGCCTCAAGTCTCTCTCCATTCCCACAGAACTAGGTGATTTCCTAAATGACAGTCCTGATCATGTAGGTCCTCTACTCAAACTCTAGTGGCACCCTAATTTCTCTACAATCAAATATAAAACTCAACAACTGTTTTGCATTTTAAGTCCTACACATCCTGGCCCCACCCAACCTTTCCAGCCTTATCACAATCACTTCTCTTTATGCTCCCAGCCATCTTGCTATTTCTGATGTTCTGCCTTCTATCTATCCACTATCTCCATGCTTTACACTGGATATCTCCAGTGCCTGGAATATACTTTCTGCTCACCTCCTCTTGTAATTCCTAGTTTCCTTCAAGAATCAGCTCAATTATCACCCTCTTAGTGAAGTCTAACTCTCATTCCTTTGGCTGCTCCTACCCTCCCCTTCCCAAAGTATCTTGTACCTATTTTGTGTGCACCTATTTATGTATATGTCATTACATTAGAATATAAGTTCCTTGAGGTCACAAGCTGTTTCACTTTTGTCTTTGTATCCCCTTAGTATGGGGACACATATAGAAGGCAATTAATTAATAAATATTTACTGATTACTTATCTCTTATGTATTCTGTATTCTCAATGACAGGTTCTCTGAGAAGGAAACAATCAACATTTCCCAAAATCAATTTGGGGATAAAGAAAAACCATAAAATTCAGTAACTTCTAATTTCAAAACCTCAAAGATCAAGTACTTCTTCCACAAACACAGGTGCAAAGTCAAGTGGATAGGTATTTATTAAGCATCTACTATGTGTCAAGCACTGCACTAAGCACCAAGGAAACAAAGGCAAAAACAGTCCTAACTCTCAAGGAGTTCACATGGACATGCCAAGAACTATGTACAAAAATATATGTACAGAATAACCAGGAGCTAATTTCAGAGAAAAAGTACTTTACATCTTAGTGTAGTCTCTGTGAGTTTTCTATGGCCACAGAATCATAGATTTAGAACTGGAAGGGACCACAGAAGTCACCTAAAAATGTGTCAGTTGGCAGGACAAGCCCCTATGAACTTAGCTAGGATTGTCTTCTACTAAAAAAAAAAAAATCTCTCACCAAAGCCTTTTTAGATTGCAGGACTTAGGAGTGGCTAGGTGGTGCAGTGAGTAGAGCACCAGCCCTGGAGTTCGGATACGACCTCACTTAATACACACACACACAAAAACACTAGCCATGTGACCTTGAGCAAGTTACTTAACCCTAATTGCCCTCCAAAAAGCAAAAAAAAAAAAAATTTAGATTGTAGGACTTAACAAAAAGTAAAATTGAGTGAAGGTATCAAATTCTTGCATAAAACAACAATGCTTGATGTCTGTCTTTATGCTGATCATACCAATCTTTTCTGTCCAGAAAAAAACAATATGAGAAAAGCTTTTAGTCATTTTTTAAGGCATACTGCGCCAAATGCTGTTAAACAACTTAAATACTATTTCACAAAACTGTTTTGTTTCCTAGCCAGAAGTGAAAAATCTAAAAAAGAATAAAAATGCATGTTACCCAATTCCATCCCCTGAAAGGAGATGATGCTACAATAAACATATTGTCTCATGAAACTTCTCCCTGAAAGTGAGCCACAATGAAGATTTTAAAATATCTTTTACCTTACAGAGCAAACGTCTCTCCTTATTTGTTGGTTATTCTGAAAAATGCCGCATAGTGGGTGGCACTTTAAAGTCACATTGTGTATATTTTTCAGTATTCAGGAAACAAAAGTGTGACTGTTTAAAACTTGGAGCCACAACTCCGAATTTTTCGCTGCCTGCGATTCATTCTTTTAGCGGTTCTAAAATTAGTAGTTTATTTATAGCAAAGAGGTGGCGGAACCTAGACAGCCTGTGATCAGCTTTTAACACGGAAGGTTTTAGGCAGAATTTTTTAAAAATGAGCTAGACTCGCTCTCAACACTCGTTAAAACCTGACGACTAACTGTGGCGCTCAGAGTCCAGAGTTAAGAAAACCAGCAGCGGGGCTGTTACGGTGCCCCCCGCATCGCTAGCAGAACTGGCAGGCTCGGGAAGGCCGGCGTGCAGGCCCGCCCGTCCCGCTCCGGTCACCCCCCGCCCCCCGCCGGCCCCCCCGCGGCTCCAGAACAGGGGGACCTGAAGGCAGCTCCCGGCAATGGCTTTCCCAACAAGTGGGTAAAGGAGCGTCCTGGGGGGGGGGGGGGGGGGGGGGGAGGAGGGAGGGGCCAGCACCACGCCTCCACTATGACTCTACTTTTTCTTTCAAGGCTCCTCCATCCGTGTTTTCTAGGGGCAGGGGCCGAGAACACTAGGGGAGCCCCTTGTGCATCCGGACAAGCGCGCGGATCCGGGGCAGACCCCGCGGAGAAGGGCGACGGCCCGGCCGGAGGATGCGCGCCGGCCCCCGGGCCGGGCCGATCGGGGAGGGGCGGAGGCCGGGGCCCAGTGAGGCTGCCACAGGGCCCCGGGACAGAGGCGGAGGCGAGGCCGGCGGCGGCGGGCAGGGCACGGCTCCCTGGGGCGGCTCCAGGCCACTCACCAGGATCCGTTTGAAGAGGTTACTCTCCTTGGACGGCAGCTGCACGGACGGCATGGCGGGGTTGGGGGAAGCGGCCGCGAGGCCCCACACTCCGGCTCCGAGGGGCTCTGGCACTGCGCGGCCGCCGCAGCTGAGGGGCTCTCCTCGGACGCCCACCCGCCGGGTCAGCTCATCGGCCCTGGGTCTGGACGCGGCTCCAAGGTCAAAGCCGCGGGGAGGGAGATGAAGGAGGGAAGGACGGACGGGTCGGAGAACTCTCTCTCCGACCGGCTCCTCTTACAGCGGCCGGGGCGGGGAAGGGGGCGGGGACGGAGGCGGGGGCGGAGGAACCGCACGCCGCAGTGGTAGCCGCTGCCGTTGCCCACCACTGCCTAAACTCTACAGAGTGCGCGTGCGCGCGGAGGCTTGGGCGAGGGGCGGGGCTTCAGGCGTGATCCAGAGACGGCCGGAAGAGGGCGCTCGAGAGCAGGATACCTGTTCTCTCCCTCTAGGCTCGGACTTCTTAAATATGACTACCCCGGGGATTTCATTGATTCCCAGAAGTGCGGACAGGGGTCCAAACTGGTTTCATAACTGTATTAAGACAATATTGTTGAATATAGAGATAATATGGTTCAACCATACCTTAACATCCTCCTCTCTTTTCCAGCTACATGTCTCCATGGGGCTGGATTGTCTTCATGTCCTTCAACCAAAGCCACTCATCAGTCATTCAATCAGTCAACAGGCATGCTATGTGACAGGCACACAGACACAAGTATACAAATATTGTGACAGATTGAATGCAGAAGCGGAGAGGCAGATCTAGCTGCCATCTGTTAAGCTGGATATTAAAGAGAGTAGCAAAAATATGTAAAATGATGCTGCTCTTCTCACTAATTCTTGTTTTTGGAAAATAGTGTTTTCCATTTTTATAAATAACACATTAACATATAATGGACTTATTTTCAATGAATTAATATTTCTTAAATTTATCAGTTGTAAAGGTATATAAAAGTATGTAAAGTATATAAAAATTATCAGTTTTAATTTCTAATACTGATGATATATAATATTAATAACCTAAATCAACAAAACCTATTGAGGGGGATGGAGTGGAGGGGGGAAGGGGAAGGGAGCGGATCTCAATAACTTTTAAGAATATAAACGGATCCTGAGACCAAAAAGTTTGAGACTCACCAAACTAGGGGACTCCCTTCTACCAATGAAAGACAGCACTTTTTCTGCAATTAGAGAATTGACTAGAGCAGAGGTGTCAAATATGCAACATCCTGCTGATTGCTGCCATGCTGTAACCAGATTAAAGTGTAAGCAGAAAATATTTTTAAAATAAAAATATAGTAAAACATAGATAACACTATATCTTAAAACATTAGTTAGTATGCTGCCCGGATCCTTTGGTATGGATTAGCAGCCCCTATTTCTATTGCATTTGATACCACTGTTCTACAGGACTGATAAATGACTTGCTATAGAACATACAGATAATATTAGGGCTGGGAGATGAAGTCCCATTTTCCCTGCTTTCTAACTACTACTACACCACATTATGGATGAGAATAACTAATATTTATATAGCACTTTAGAGTATGCAAGTACATTAGTTCATTTCATTCTCACAAATCTATGAAGTATGTTTATCATCCCATTTCACAGGTGGGGAAATCATAACTTACTAAGGATGGTTGACTTATTCATAGTCACACTTCATAAAAGTCACAAGGGGATTTGAACAGAGGTCTTCTTGATTCAATATCCAGCATCCTGTTCACTAGCTATTAAACTTCCTTGGTTCTTATAGTCTAAGGTGCAGTCCAAGTAGCCAAATGTCCTGAGACTATATAGAGAGCTCAGGACCTGGAGTCAGAAGGCCTAAGCTCAAATTTGTTCTCAGATACTTACTAGCTGTGTGACTCTGAGCAAGTAACTTAACCCCAGTCTTACTCAATTTCCTTATCTGTAAAATGAGGACAAAAACAGTACTGATTTCCCACAGTTGTAGTAAGGATCAAATGAGAATGTTTGTAAAGTACGTTTCAAACCTTAAATCACTGTGTAAATATGGTTTTGTCCTATGGGACAATTATTTTTACCATCCCTTATGGCAAAAAGTATGTTTGCCTTCTCCAGAAGGTAGAAGAGTGTTGCTGCTTTGGGTTTCTATAGTACTTATAATAAAAAAACAAATTATCATTTAATTATATGCTAACTTTACTGTCTAGCAGCATTGGCCTTCTTGCAGTCTTTGAGCTCCAACTTCCCCTTCTCTAGCTTTTCATTACTTGTCCTCCTCACCTCCTCTTACTGACTTCTTCTGTCTTCCTTCAAGACTGGGTTCAAATCCTATTCAGGGGGATCTAGCCACCACCTTCACCCCCTCTCCTCTTCCCTCAAATATTACCTTCCATTTACTCTATATATATATCTTTCACCCCAACAATGTCTAACAGACTGTATGTGAATCATACAATAGATGGACAAGCATGACATTTGTATGGAAACTTTTCTTACAGCACTGACCTAACTTAAATATATATATATATATATATTTATATTATATCATATCACATCACATCACATCACATCATATCATATTACATATTATATTGTTATATATATTCTCTTCCCTAAACATGCACCTGGGTACATGCAGAGCTTTCCTAGCTAGTTTTCTGTACCAAATCCTAGCAGCAGCATTACTCTGCTGTCTTGCTGGTTGCTAACAGTAGAGAAGGCACCCTTCCCCCAAATTAAATACATATGAACATACACTTGTGGTACTGGTCAGTGTCATTTGTGAGGAACTAGATGGAGGGAAGAAATTGGGGTGTTCTATTACCATTTCTACACCCAAATGAAGCCTTCAATTAATGAGTAGAGGTCATACCTTAAGGTTATGTGGAGGTATAGTGGTGTCAACTCTGGTAACAAATGACCAAAAAGTCAGAGGTTTTGCAATCACTGGTAACTCCAATACCAAAGAGCTCACAAAGGTTAAACAAAAAATCTTTCTTTATTCCACTGGGGGAGAAAAATTGGACACGTGTAGGGACCTCCTCTAGTAAGAGACCCAAGGCAATGGGGCTAAACCTTGAATTAAATATTTGTGGCTAGACAAAGAATTAAACAGTTCAGTGTAGTAACAATAGTGAACTATAACAGCAACAATGAAGCAAGGTTGTCTAGTGACAAAAAGTTCACCCATAGCAGGACTTCATGCCTGGGCCTGTTGGTACTTGTGTGGACTCAGGGACCATCACTTCTATGATTTAGTTGCAGAAGATTTCATCTAGAAGGTGAGTGCAAAGGATTGTTGATATGCCAAGCTCAGGGCACAGCTTGCCTTGCTGGGCCTTAGCTCTGGAAAACAGGATGTGTCCTAATAGTAAAAAGAGAGGGGTGGTATTGAATCCTGACTGTAGAAAAAGCCCTGGATTTGTATATTCAGCCATTTGTGGTTGAATCCCAGGTACTTGGCTACTTTAGTAGTTATGAAATTCTGAACATGACAGGATCCAAGGAGAGGTTTTGTCACCCCTCTCCTGGCATGTGCTCTGGTCTGTGAGCAGCCACAAGCAAGAAGGCTTAAAGACCCCAGAACTAACTCTGAAAAAAAGAAAAAAAGCAGCTGGTAGGAATGAAAGTCTCTCCTGGAGAAAGGTCAGGGAAGACGAAGGCTGGAGATATCTGTTCTGCCTCCCTTGGAGGTGCACACAACTGTAGCCCCTCACCACATGTGGCCCCTCCCTCCACTTCAAGTACCACATCCTTACATGTGGGTACTCTATCAGTGGAATATAATTTTTGGTTGCTTATATTTTGTAAGATATTTGGGGGTTTCAGGGCTAGATTTTTTTTTTTTATAAAAGGTAGGACAATTTACATTTTGTCCTGTGCAGTTTTCATTAAGATTTCTCAAAATACAACAGTCTTTTTAAAAAAAAAATGGTTTAAAGAAGTCAGTGATTCTCTGTACCAGCCCATTGTGTTTCAAATGGAGCTTCATAACTAGCCTTTAAACCCAAATTCCTCTGGCTATCTTTGTTGGGTTGTTTTTTTTTTAGGAGTAAGCAAACTAGGTCATCTTTTGCCACATTTCAAGTTAAATCACTGAATGGGTGTTGCCTCAGACAAACTGAGACCTGTGAGAGATGTTAGCTTAAAAAGACCAAGGTCTCCTTCCCCTGCCATCCGGGGCCTGGGGTCATCTCCATTCATCCTGACTTGCCACTGGACTCAGATGATTCTGGAGGAAAGAGAGAGGCTGATGACTTTGCACAGGCCTGCCTCCCTTAAATCCAATTTGTCAATTAAGGAGAACAAAGGGCAAAAAATAACAACAGTCTCATTTGAAACTCACAACAGCCTTGCAAAGTGGGTGTTATTATTCTCATTTCACTACTGGGGAAGCTGAGACAAAATGACGGGTACAAAATCACATAACTAGTAAGTATCTGAGACTAAATTTGAACTCAGGTTTTCCTGACTCTAGTCCAGGCCCAGCACTCTGTCCGCTGCACCATCAGCTGTTCCTGAGGGATCTCCAGGGATTGCTTATACATACTTCACCATTTCCTGAAGTTCTTACTTTTCTCTGTCCTAATAACAGCACTTTTTCCATTAAAAAGAATCTGGGGGGGGGGGAAGGCATGGCACGGCTAGGTGGTGCAGTGAATAGAGAACCAGCCCTGGAGTCAGGAGGACCTGAGTTCAAATCTAACCTCATACACTTGACACAAAACCAGCTGTGTGACTTTGGGCAAGTCAATTAACCCCAATCGCCCTACCTTCCCCCCTCCAAAAAGAAAAACAAACAAACAAAAAGAATCTTAAGGAGCATCAAGGTGATATAGTGAATAGAGCACCAGCCCTGGAGTCAGGAGGACCTAAGTTCAAATTTGGTCTCAGACACTTAACACTTACTAGCTGTTTGACCTTGGCAAGTCACTTAACCCCAATTGTCCCCCCAAAGGAAAAAAAAAAGAATCTTAAAAGCACCTACTATGTGCCTGGGGCTG